>NW_028277275.1:0-245363 GCF_059751315.1 Micrasema longulum
TGTGGTGCATAGAGCACTGTATTAGTAAACCAAATGCAGTGTGTTAACATCATTTGTTACTTAAAGGTAAGGTGATAAGCTTTACGCTTCAAATGCAAGTCCAGGAACAATTAAAAATTGTTGTTTATAAAGTCTTTAAAATCAATATTTCACGTTCATTTTACCAGGAATCGACCCTACGACTTCAAGAATGGTAGGCGAATGCGCTAACCTCTTTTCAATAAGGCGGACTTATCTTTACTCGATTTCCTTAGTAACCATTTTTACTTGCGAGCAGCCATTGCGTTGAAACCATTTGTCCAGGGTTTTGGTTCTAATTCGCACACAAAACTGTATTTTTCAACCGCCTGAAAAAAGAAAGAAATACATTTCAATTTGACTCATCTTCCAATGTCCTTCCAATGTATCAACATTTACACCTTTAATCGTTTTAGTTGTCCATTCGCTCCACATGCCTAAACCAACGCATTACTCCATTTTCTATTTTTTGATAGTAAGAAAGTTCAGTGGTTACTAAAAAACTATTTATTAATAGACTATCAAACTAAGCAAAAAAAAAAAAAATTTTTTATGTATCGTACTATCATCGCTTTGGTTTTTTAAAGTTTTATAAATCTGAAAAGACACAGTGAGTTTTTCTGTCATTTAAAAGTACAACCCGTTGCTATCAAAAGACACAAAAAAATAATTAAATTAGTTCCCGGAAACTGGATATCTATCACAAGACATAACAACGCTTTAATTTATTGATTTAATGGGCATTTGCAACACTGGGCACATCAAACTCCAGGTGACAGGCCTGCCAACACAGAGACGCAACACGGCGCTAACGACCAGAAACTCAAATTAAACACAAAATAATATGTAAGTAGAAATCTTTCACTTTATACACGCCACCTTGCAACAAAACATGGGTAAAAATAATAATTCCGTACAAATATCATAACCACACAAAACAGATTCCACATCAGTTCTATCATTGTTTACAAAAACCGTTGACAATTCAAAGTAGTTCATTTTTATTATTATCATATTTTTTACATTCATTTTCGAGAAATTTCGCCTTGTACACGCCCTTATTTTTACCGCGCCTAAAAAAATATTTTTTATATCCACTTCTCGTAGCACTAAACTTCTTCGTTCTTAATTCGTATTTTTTTTTAATGTTTTCCACTCTTGTGTGCACGAGTCTCTTCACTGCACAAACTACTTGTAAGTATAATATTACACTTGTTACAAACGCTGTTCCTTACTGTGAAAGGTGTCGGTAGGAGGCTGTTTCTGCCTGTCTGGAGGCTTCGTATAGTTTCCAATGCATATTTGTACCGTACAAAGTGATATAGTCTGAAACTATTATTCTATATATGTAAACTAAGTACTGTCCTTTACTTTTCTTGAAAGGATAGCAAATAACGCATTTAGGTCGAGATATGGAAACCTTAAATCGATTTTAGTTATTTATTTGTCAACTTTTTACGCAATTAGATTTTGTATTATCATTGTAATGTTACATAGTTACATACATAGGATAAACATAGTTTAGTGGGTGGAGTTGCAAACTCTATATCTGGAGGTCCGAGGTTTAAGCTTTGCTATACCATAACTTGTTTTCCGTTATCTAAAACATTTATTTACGACCAATAATAGTCAACCTTGTAGTGTAAAAGTCAGCGCGTTTGCCTATCATGCAAAAGATCTCGAGTTCGATTCTCGACATGGTTGATATGAATGAATTAGGTTCTAGTCCCATGGCTAGCGTTGCGGGCTCACCGGCCAGAGGTCCGGGGTTCAAACCCCACTCTACTTAAAGAAGATTTCCATTTTCTAATAGTGATTTATGTACAATTCGTTGAAAGGGGCCACATAAATTGAAATATTTGTGTGGATTATAGGAACGCTAGTTTATTTTTTTTTAATATATTGAAAAGGGTGTTTCTACCCTAGAATATTTCATAGTCCCTGGTCTGGTATCTGTAGCGTTAGACTGATTATTTTGCCTTTTTGTAACAAAATTCTTAAGATGCCCTACAATTGGTGTACCAATGCAGTGTCATATGCACCATTAAGCTGCGAAAAAGGGAATGAGAATTATAATTTTAATATGTATTTTCATTCACGTTTAGTTTACTTACTTTTTGACTAGTAATACTAGTATAAAATAAACGATTAAAACGTAACTAAGTATTTAAACACATAAAAATGAAATGTAGGTGTATATTATCTAAAAAAAATTTGAGAAGTTCTTGATTGGCCCATATTAGTATATCCCAACTGTTAAGATAAATTTAAATAAATTTAATTGCAGAAAAGTCCACTTTTTGAAAAATAAACCTTGTATATTACAAACAAGGTTAATAATAAAGCAACTCCCGTATAAAAAAAATTGTAAAAATGTACAAAAGTTCAAGTATAGAAAGGTTGTTTTTACCAATATTTACCAAAATTTTGCTGACGTTTTGTTTTATTTTTTATTGGGTATTAATTTCTTCTACATATTTCAACATAATAAATTTTTGAAAAACCCTTTTTTTTTTAGAAAAAGAAATATTTGCGTTCTTATGATTTACCCAAATATTTAATTTTGATGACCATTTTCAACGAGTTGTAAATAACTCACTATTATAAAATGGAATCGAGTTGGGGTAGAGTGGGATTCGCACCACAGACCTTTGGTCCGTGAGTTCGAGACACTAGCCACAGGACCACAACCCGATCATACTTTTAACATAGCTTTTTTTTACCCATATATTATGTAAAAAAAAACCCGTTTGAAAAACTGTTACAGTCGTATTTGTTAGTTTTTTTAATCATTTTTTTTTGTTTTTTTTTATAGAATTGGTAAAATATAACAAAATTTATTTATTTCCTTTTTAATAACAACATTTGTATGGGTTGACTTATTGCACCTCGTATATATACCAACCGTATTTTGACAGTTGTTGTCTCCGAAAGTTGCTGCGTCTTATTTCTATATAATATGTAGGTATTCTTTATTACCATTAAGTTAAACCTCTGCATTCCAAACTTTTGAGGCACCTATTCTCAAAAATTTAAAACTTTTTTGTTTTGAGCTATAGTAAGGTACCATCGTTCATATTCATTGGAAAAATAGTATTTTTATAGTAAGAACTAAAATAAGAAATAAAAATAATTTATTTAAAAAAAGCATGAAAATTGTAAGAGTACTTTCAGGCTTATCATTTAAGATATAGTGATTTAGTAAAATCTTACCATCATTATTAGCGTTTCTACTTTATTCAAATCAAAGATACAAATTAAATAGTTTTAAAAAACTCAAGTTGACAAAATGTAGAAACAGCAAATGACAAGTATTTAGCTCGAAAAAAATAAAATGTTAAAAACATAATTAATATTTTAAGTATAAATTTTGTGCTATTTTAGTTAAATAAATTTTAACTAAAAAAGTTTTCAACAATATTTTGAGTCTGTCTAAATTTTTGTAGACAGGGACTGGATTCACCTATGTTGTAATATGTTTATATTAACAGCTTCTTGGAGAGTTGAATACAGTCCTTGTCTACAAAAATTTTAACAAACTCCAAATATTATTGATAAATCCACCTGGTCTATGAAAAAGTATAAAAATTTCAGGCGTTGGTTAGAATGTAAGTGATATAATTCAATCAGATGAATCTCACCCGCATAAAAAATATTTCAGCTCTTTAACTTCAAAAACGTCAACAGATAAGATAATTAAAGGAATATAGAAGTTCAAATATGGACAGAATAGTTAATTTTACCCAGTGTGTAAAGTGGCCACTTAAACCAGCCATTGACAGGCTATAAGCCCTGTAGATGCATAAACTTCTAAATTACCTTCTCTAAAATGTTCTTTGTTGTAATGTGTTCAGAAATTCAAAAAAACTTTTAAAAACTTTGAATATTTATGATTCACATACTGAAGAAATTAAATAAAAAAACATTTTTTTAACTCGACCTAGAGAGAAAAAAAACTAATGTAAATAATTATTTTGTCAATAATATTTGAAAATCAAAAAACAGCACATATTATAGACTAGTAAATATTATTATAGACTAGTAAAATCACATTTCGATATCATCGTTAATCGAACCCACAACCCCTGTGCGAAAGAAAATCTTTTCAACCTTACACCGAAAAAACCACCTCTATGGAAATAAGTAATAAATTATCATCATTAAATTTTCATTCAGACCCAGTGATAGCGCACAGAATTGTTCAATCAAATGCAGCATGTCTTAATCATTTTATTTTATTTTATAAGGTAATTTAACAAAGACACATTGTTGAAAACATGCGACGTATAAATTTTAGACGATAAAATTTCCATATTGCAACATAGATGAAGAACATTTTAGAAAGAGGAATGAAGAAGTCTATGTACCCACAGGGCTTATGACCTGTCATTGGTTGGTTTAAGTGGCTAATTTTTCACACTGTGTAACATTCATCATCCTGCCTATATTTAAACATTTTTATTCCTTCGATTCTTCCATCTATTGACGTTTATGAAGATAAAGAGGTGAAACTTTTATTGTTGCGGGTGAGATTTATATAATTGAATTATTTTACCCACGTACTAGGCAATGCTTGAAAATATTTTTTAATTTATATACTTCATATAAGACCAGGTGGATTTATCAAAAATGTTTTGAGTTTGTCCGAATCAATCATATGAATCTCACCCCCAAGAAAAAAGGTTCAGCTATTAAACTTCACAAACGTCAACAGGTCATAAGCCCTGTGGATGCCTAGACTTCTACATTCCCTTCTCTGAAATATTCTTCCTGTTGTGATAAGTTAATGTTGACAGCTCCCTAGGGGGGTGAATCCAGTCCTTGTCTACAAAAATTTGTGCAAACTCAAAACATTGTTGATAAAATTTTCCATGGATTTATAAATCTTCAATAATAGAATTACACAAAATAGATAGAATCACATTTGTGTTTTTTCATTATTTTTAATTATTGAAAATATATATTAAATAATATATATTAAATATATATTATAAATATATATTAAATAAATTGTTGAAAGGTAAGTCAATCAGCCCTACACTTCAGGTCCATGGACAATAAAATACTTTAGTGGAAAACCAAATTTAAAAACAAAACTTTTATGTCAACTTTCCCTGGATCTCAAGGACGGTAGGCGAACGTCCCAACTACTATACTACGAGGCGGACTCTCTTCACTAGATTTACTTTTTAATAATTTTCTTAAGAGCAGCAATCGAGTCAAATACACTCGTCCAGGATGTTGGTTTCATTTCAAGAACAGAATTATTTTCTTCATCCGCCCGGAGACAGACGTAATCAATTTAAAATGCCTTAATTCATTCATTTCAGCTAAGATTTGTATAGAATCATCAAGAAAGACCGTTCAGATTATTAACCCTCTCAACCCCGTCAAAACGCTTATTAATGTAACATTTAATAAAAATTATCGCCATTAATCTATAATATAAACGTCCATCGGGCAGCAGTCACCAGAGCTAGCGCACACCATCGCAAAACGCACACTAAAAGGGTTAAAATATCCCCGAGAAAAATAACAAAGCAATCACCCGCCCATTCCCACCCGGGGGTGGCCCGGCGAGGGGTAAGAAGGGGAGCTTGTGGGAGAAATAAGATAAAAAGTGCACGAAAAATTGATATGGGGGTGCAACGAAAAGAAGAGGAGAAGGGATATAGAAAGAGACGGAGGCTTGAGACAGACACAAACTATTGATCGGTAGTGAAAATTCGGTTGCGCTATAGAGATGCATTTACTAACTTCTTGTTCGGCGTAAAAACAGCATCTCAAGAATTTCACAGCGATCTTAAGTTTTCATAATTGAAAATTTTCTGTGAAAATCTTCTTGCCGTTATTCAACTACCATACACAGAGGATGGACCGCCACATACGTCTATCCTGACATATATTCCTAGCTTCTTCCGCATTCATGCATCTTGTCATTCATGCCCTTTGGTTTCGTCTGCTTTTGACATGAATTGACTTAAAATATTGGTTTATCTGATCGTCAGTTCGATAGCAAAAATTATTTTTTATTTAAGTAAATAATACAACGTGTAATGTTTCTAAAACAGTAAAAAAAATATCTTATACAAATAAATTAGATTAAATTATAAGCAAACTTTATTAGACACCGTCTATCTTCACTAGATAACGTAAATACATTTTCTGATGTAGGAAGCATTTACTTATTTTTACAATATTCATCATATTTAGTCTAAGCTATGTCTTGACATGATTTAAATATCATCGTCATCATCATCAGTGGCGCTACAACTCGCTGTGGGCCCTGGCTTTCTCCAGAATTTGTCTCCATTCCTCCCAGCACCCTTCGGCTTTTCTTTAGTTCGTCAGGTCAATTGCTCTAATGTCACTTTTCACATTATCCAGCTATCTTAATTTTGGTCTGCCTCTGCTTTGTCCGCCTTCCGGAGTGGTATAAAGAAACTTTTTTGGGGTGCGGTTATCATTCATCCTGTGCACATGGCCCAGCCATTGTAATCTTCTTATTTTGATAAATTGAGCAATGTTGGGTTCACCATACAGTGCCTCTTATTCATGATTAAACCATCTCCTCCACACTTCATTTTGGTTGACGGCACCAAATATCTTCCTTAATATTCAGCATTGAAATACTTATACCATATTTTCATCTCTTTTGGTCATTGATTTAAGTATGGAAATCTTATAAAAAAATATTCTTCTTCTTCTTCTTCTTCTTCTTCTTCTTCTTATGGTTCCTCTCCCCGATGGAGGTTGGAAATCATCATTGCGATTCTTACTTTATTGGCAGCTGCCCTGAACAAGGACTGAGTGCTGCAATGGAACAAGTCGCGCAAGTTCTTAAGCCAAGAGATGCGCCTTCTACCTGCACTGCGTCTCCTTTCAATCCTTCCTTGTAGAATGACTTGTAAAATTTTATATTTTTCGCCCAAAGTACTCAAGTTTTTCTTTATGGTCTTCAGTACCTCTTTATCTTTTTCCATCCGTCGGAGAACATCATCGTTTCGGACTCTATTCACAAAGAATTATTTAATAATTTAGTATATAATTTAACAAAACTGATGGTACTAAAAAAACAAACTTGAGAAAAAAATTAGAGAAAAATAGTACAATCTAGTAGAACAATATATTTCAACAACATTTTTTTAAATCCGACACTCTGTCCTCATCCCGCGTTATCATTCATTCATACATGTTAATGTTATACCGTTCTTTAGTCCAAAACATTTTAGTGACCTTTTCTTAATCTTATTATTTGTACATGTCTTAGATTTGCACTCTCGCCCAATTTTTTTGCATAAATATTTATTTACCAGCATTTTTGACATATCGAAATCTTAACAGATAAATTTTGTGTCATACGGAATATACAGTACTATCCTGTGTGGAAAATCGAACCAAAACCCTCGACAGGTGTTTTTAGCTTAATAAAATAAACAAATAAATAAAAATCGTTATCCGGAGATAAGTCAAAATCGTAGTATTCTGCTTAACGAGTTTTCTTACCATGCTAAGAGTCTCGGGTTTAATTTTTATCAGGGTCAACGTGAAATCTTTTAAATATTTATTTTAACTATTTTTTGTTCAGAGTTCTCGTTTCGATTCCTTTGAAGGTTTACAGAAAACATGATTTTTTTATTGGTATTACACTGTAATATTTCAAAGTCCCTGGACTGGTCTCTAAATCAGATTCGGATGAGGTTTAAATAATAATAACAATTAATGAATTAATGGTGCCGTATTAATCTTTCAGTAATTATATTAAAACTAATTAAGGATAAAAAAAACTCATGCTGTGTGATTAATAATGTAATAATTTGACAGATTTAATTATTAATCGAAATTCATTTTACTCTTTTATAAACCAAGTTTTAAATCCGGTACGGTTCTGGTCTCAAAGATCTATGGTTTAAATCTTACTCTACCACAACTTGATTCACATTTTTCCATTACAAGTACTTGGACTTTTGAGAAATGTTCTGAAAATGTAAATATTTAGAAATAAGAACACACTTCTACTTTTCCCACTGTCCTATTTAAGAAATTTAGGGTTCTATATAAAACCGTTATTTAAAAAGAATTGTTTACTTCAAATCCATAAAAACAGCATACATTAAAGTGTTTCATAATAGAACAACTGGTAACTGTCGGCCTCGTGGCGTAATGGTCAGACCGTTTGCCTACCATGCAAGAGGTCTCGGGCTCGATTTCCGACAAAGTTGATGTTGTTATTATTATTACGGACTTATGCAATTCATTCAAATTATGGTAAATACAATTTCTTATAATTTATACAGGCACTAATAAAATAAAATACAACTTAATAAAATTAAAGCTAGGACAAAAAAAAGACATAATTACTACCTCAAGACAAGATCCGATCTACCTTAATGAATTTTTAAATCTATAAAGACTTACACAAAAAAAGTCCAGATCTTGTCTCGAGTTTACAATACGACACAATCGGGACATTGGTGCATGCAAGCCATAGTTTGTGATGTGTTTATCGAGGAACAGCACATTATTATTTCGCAACCGGCGGAACATTGAATGCCACTTGTTCCAGTAACGATGGTACATCATGGTACGACAAATAGCCATCAGGTCATGCAAGGGATACAGAACAATCTCCTTGGTATCAGCACAGGTTTTGAGTGGATTCATGCCACTCGATCTGAGGATCAGGGAGCTTGTAGAAGCATATGAGGTGAAGAGGAGCCTCACCTTGCAAGACTTGCCGCAGGACAGATTTTACCAGGGAGTGGGAGACTATTTCTCACTTCCTCATCCGGCGGAGCGCTATCCTATAGATCACGGCTACGATGATCAGGTTCTCCCTGGGACGGCGCGGGAAGAGCTGAGGATCTACACGGACGGCAGTCTCTTGGACGGCAAAGTGGGTGCAGCTTTTGTACCCTACGATGGCATCAGAGAGCTGCCGTCGAGAAAGTTGAAACTCGGCAATTTTTGCTCCGTGTTTCAGGCAGAACTCTTTGCGATCAGAGAAGCCTTGGTCTATGTTTTGAAGAAGCCACCAAACAGATGGAAGAAAATATCGATCCTGACAGATTGCAAATCTGGAGTCCATGCAATAACTGACCGAAATTCGGTCAACCCTATTGTAATGGACATAAGAACAGATATCCAGAATCTACGATGCAGACACCAGGACGTGTACATCGGCTGGATACGAGGACACTGCGGAATCCTTGGCAACGAAAAAGCTGACGAAAAGGCTCGGGAGGCTACGCTTAAGAAAACAGCCCCCGATTTTGCCGATTTTCCGCTCAGTTTTGCCAAAAGAAAAATAAGAAGCAGGACCCTTCAACTCTGGAACGATCGCTATTTGAGTGAGACAACCGGAAGTGTTACTAAAATGTTTTTCCCTACAATTTTTCATGCCTATGATTTCAGAAAAATGCAAAATGCTGGCTATGAGCTCACCCAGATGCTTACGGGTCATGGTGGCTTCATGAGCTACCTGCATCGCTTCAAGCTCTCAGAGATCGACAGCTGCCCATGCGACGATGAAACTCCTCAAGATGTCCCTCACCTGTTGATGCATTGCCCCTTTTTCAGCTTTCAAAGACAACAGCTGGAGGCGCGATGCAGAGGCCTGGGTGAGGATTTATGCGACATCCCATCGGTGATAGGTAATAAAGAACTCACACGAGAGGTAGTATCATACATGATAAATATAGCGCAGGAAATTGGTAAAATAAACCAAAGTAGGGAACAAAATGCCGAACACTCCTCTAGTGGAACGGAAGGCCTGTTGACTACTGCCAACAGGCCGGCTTCTCCTGAAGAGTTTTAAGTGGTTTCCTCTCCACGTGAGCAAATGCTGAGAAGTTCCTGATTAGCCCACATTAATATATCCCTCCTGATCCCAATAGTGTAGACAAATTTTAAGATATTTAATAGCAGAAAAATCCACTTTTTGAAATATAAACCTTGTATATTATAAGCAAGGTAAATAATAAAGCAACTCCCATATAAAAAAAAAAAAAAAAAACGATGGTACATCAATAAGCCATTCAGCAAATTAAACATAAATATGGAGTTCATGTTAATTCTACGTTTTCGTAGACTTGAAATATTTAACATTGACTCCATTTCTCCGTAAGTGTAGTCTCTCCTATGAAATAATTATTGAAAAAAGTATTTTTATACTAGAATATTTCATAGTCCCTGGACTGTAACCTGAAGCGTAAGACTGATCATCTTACCTTCATGTAACAAAAATAATCAAGGTACGCTGCGATTGTTTACCAACGTAGTGCTCTATGCACCATTAGGTGCAGAAAGGGAATGATGATGATAACAACTGGTAACATTTTAATTACAATTTATAAAAACGGCTACAGCACAACATCACTATACTTACAGAGGCATATTTTTCTTTGATGAAATGAAGGAAGGAAAAAAAGTGCAATTAGGAATACAATCAATCTATCGAAGAAAGAAGTCAAAAAATTTATTCATTTTTTTTTTGCGAAACACTAATTGCACCCCGTACATTTATTGTAATTTATATTTTAAATTGAAAATATTTACTGATCAAAAAAAAAAACACATTATTTTAAGGCGTCAATATTTACGAAAGAATTGTTTTGTCTTTTACGAAAAGGGAAACGTTAATGTGTTAAATTTATTTAAAAAAATATATTTAGTTGTAATATTATATGCTCATATTTTTTTCTGGAAGAATCGACAAAAATACTCTTTAAAAAAACAGATTTAAAGAAAATTTCATATTTCTTTACAAGCAAACAGCGAAAGTAATAAAACACAGAAACTTTCAAAGCTTTCATTCTATCCTCACTGCAATATTGTTAATTGTGATCAATCAAATGTACACGGTCAGTATATTTACCTCATTCTAGTTTCCCTGTATAACTGTGAAGAAATTCAGCGGCAGTTTAAAAATACTGGGTAAGCTTAATATGAAACTATATTTTTTTACGCAAATTCAAAAAATATAAGTGGCAAAATTATCATCATGCTATTGTTATTTCTGAAAATATTTTTAACTAATTCGCGCCAGTAGGTGAACTTGTTGTAAAATTTATTTCGGTTTATTAATGGTGCACGCGTGCGTATGACCGTTTTTTTAAAAAAACTGTTTTTTTTTGTATAGCTACTTTAATTCTCGGGGTTCTATATAAACACATGAATAGTATTTGAAAAAATAATATAATCATTTACTTATATTGTATAAAATCCAACGACCGATTTCAGAACATGACTGTTTTTTTGTCAAGACTAAAAATTAACACTTAATATTTTGATTCTTACAAAATAACGTGACTTATACTCGGTTTAAACCAAAAATATATAACTTGGTGACATGTCGGACCTTAAGAACAAAAACGACTTAACTCTAAAAAACCTTGAAATGAGTTAAGATCATAAAACGACTTCAATGAACATTATCCATCTTTCTGCATTTAAAACAATGCAACATTTGGGTGGGAATAGGACAAAACCGTTACATCGGTCTCTTAATTACTCAGGGAATTTACGTTCCGTGTCAGTACGAAAACGACGTTATTAGTGTTGTATTTATATTATGTGTGAAGGACGCTACGCAGACGAACATATGGTGATCAAAAGCCGGTTGAGTCGATTTTATTCCGATACAAATGGTAACATTACTTTGTTTTTTTTAATGCTAAAACGACCAATTTAGTTTTGTGATTGTTTTGTTCCGACTTACCGATAATCTTAATGACTTATTTAAGTTTGTGTCATTTCGTGAATAAACAAAAACATGTGTTAAATAACTTGATCTTACCTAATAAAAATTATGTCCTTATCTCATTTATCAAAGTGCATTTATTTGTTTTTTTTCAATCTTATAATGACTCATTAAATAAATGTCTTGTCAAAAATTTAAATAATATATTCTTATTCAGATTTTTTTTCCTAAATTCATAGTTGAATGCCTTTGGTATAATTTTTTACTCAAAATTTTGTGTTTACTTCGAAAAATATGAAACAATCGACGAAATAATACGAAGGTGTCACAATTTACATTCTTCTTTTGCAGTTTCCCAAAAGGTTGATTTTTTAGTTGAGTCGTTTTCGTCCTAAAGGTGTGGAGTGTTGAGTGTTTTTTTTGTCTAAGCTATCATTTCTCGGAAAAAATATGAGTGTTCATAGCAGGTATTGAAATAAAATGTATTTTTAAATGTTTAATATTTTAAGCGAAGGACCGTTATTGAAATCATTAATTTGTTTATTAATTATGGGAACGTTATTATTAAAAGCTTATTGAAAGTCCTTGGACAAGATCTAGATTGCTATAAAATTCATTTTCTAACTTTCCTGTTTGCGATAAAAGTAAAAATGTATTACTCTTCACCCTTTATAGAACACCTAGAACAAAATGGTAGATAAATATACCACCAGAGTTATGGTATTTGTTTTCTAATATTCCGATTTAAAAATAAGTTTAACGTAACAAGAAAATCGTAAAACGTACACCCGTAAAGCAGTCTTCCACTCTGGTTTTTAAAATTCTTTATGTCATACGAGGAGTTGAGTATGAAACACAATGTGTAAAATGGTAATCCAATCGCTCACAGCTCACACATTCTACAATTGCTTAATGCATATATATTTTTTAAAACCGCTCTCGTAAAGAATTGTTTACTTATATAAATAGTATATAAATCAGGTTGATGTCTCGTGTCGTGGACTCACGAATCGGAGGTCCGAGGTTAAAACCCCACTCAACCCCAACCTGATTCCCATTGTTTATATTGAATTTTATAAAACTCGTTACAAAATGGCTTAAATAACTGGAATATTTGGGTAAATTATAAGAACTCAAATATGTCTATCCTAAAAATTTAAAAAGGAGGATCTTATTTTTAATCAATTATTTACCATATTAATATTTGTCATATATTACTTAAATTAATAATAATTTGTCGAGAAATTTGCTCACCCGCATGACAATTTTTTTTACACTATTTACGGTTTTTACCTCAGAAAAAATCGATTAGAACTGTTTTCACATAATAAATATGCGGGTTTATGTTTTCTTAGTTGTAAAATAAACTTACAAAAATTATGAAGTACAAAGTATGTCATATTGTCTAAACTTGATGTTTAAATGTCCATTAAGAGAAAGGCGAGGAATATGTCTCACTTTAGTTATTTTAAGTTTTCTTTTTTTTTTTTCATTATTTGTTTTATTATGAAAATTTAACGAGTATTGTTATAATAAAGTGAGTAACATATATTTATTTGTTCTCTATTTACGCCCAAATGGCTTTTACATAAAAGATATAAAATTAAAATCAAAGAGTTTCATGGTATAACAAGTTTATATGTAAGTACTTGTATGATAATATATTATAGGTAAAGCAAAACAGGAAAAGTCAGAGTGTTTTTTACGTCATTCGAATAGTGAAATATATTTTGATTTTATCGCCGTAAGAATTTTTACTGACAATAGAAAACGAAACATATCAATTTCCTCACACTCGCTTCCGAGCCGGTGTAGTCTGGCGATTGAAGATATAAACGAAATACTAAATCAAATCTTTCGGAACGTGCATATGGACTGGTGAAATGGCTACAATTAGTAAAAATTGTTTTTGTGTGCATTGTAAAAAAGAGAGAATTTTTTAAATAAAATATAGGGATACAAAAAAATCCTGAATGATGTTTTCAAACTGCATTTAAAAAATAAAAATAATTTTTTTTAATCCTTTACTATAAAATATTTATGTCATGTTAATTCCAAATTTAGAATCAAAACTATTTAAATTTTAAAAAATACATAAAATTAGGTATTTGATTACGTTTTACTGTACCTTTGTATCGTAACAGTCATACAGTTTAATCATAAACTCCTAACTTGTAAGAATAAAGTCTTTTTCGAAAATACAGTGAAATACAATGATTTAGTTCATTTAATTTTATGTGTTTTGTAAAGTTATATTTCCTTTCTAAATTTGAAGATTTTTGTAATGTCCAGTCCACCCCTTGTAATATGAATTTTAAAATGATACGCAGCCAGGACCGGGAACAGATTTTTTCCCGCGGATGTGTTTTATTAGTACTTCCGTATTAGTGTGCGTGCTTCTGGGTACAAATGCGGGGTAAGACAAGGAGCAATCAAAAAGTAAAAACAAATAACAGTGATAACGTTTTGTTTATTGTAAACTGGGCTTGTATTACAATTATAAGTTAAAAGAGTTATCCTCAAATTCAACTCCATTTCGCAAGTGGATTTTGTGACTTTGCCATCCATATTTAGAGAAAAAGAGTGAACTTTGGCTATACACCTTTGTAGGAACTTCTCCGTATTTGTTTAATGAACAGAAAACCACAAAAAACTCATTCAAGAGAAGCTGGACTATTGATAAACATCAGTAGGCCTTCCCTTTCACTTGAAAAGATAACGGCGTTTTGTGTTCTGGTATCATTAATTGTCCTTATTACTTTTACTGTCCAAAGATTTGCCTCTGACCTAATAAAGCTCAGTCGAAATCAAGTGAGAGTTATCATTAGAGCCTTACAAGGCACTGCAGATTGAACAAACACCTTGCCAAAATGAACCTTTCCGAAACTTCTAGATTTAGGTTCTGCAGCGCTGATGAGGAAATATCCATGCACATTCTATGTGAGAGTGATGTTTTGCATCATAAAAGGAGCTTCATGCTAAGGAGACCATTGTTTATACCTGAGAATGTTAAAGAGCTCGCTCTCTGCCTAATAACCTGATACTTCATAGATCTGAGCGTGGAAGGGGAGATTAAGCTAAATGTAAACTTTTGCGTTCGACACAGTAGCCAGGCGCTTTATAAACCTGGGCTTGGAGGGCGAGAGTTATTCACGGGGACCGTCACAACAGATCTTCACAGGTTGCAGTAACGTCAAAAGCTTGAGTAGCACTGACTCCCACCTCTAAGAATGAGAATAAGTCGAAAAGGCAGACTGTAAATAAAAACCAATTTCATTCAGTTTTGTGGTAGGGAAATATTTAAATAAAGGATAGGAACATGGAATGGATACCTACCTTCAATATGATAGGAATGTTCTTCAATTTTGGGCACTGCATGACAAAATGAACTTTAAAATGCAACAATGTTTTCCACGACTCGCGACGATTCCAACCACTTTTTATCCGATTTTATGAGAAGTCAAAAATGTTGTTTGGTTTTGTTCTAAATTCGAATCTTCTAATTTTGAATTTCTTCTATCTTGATGTTGGGTAGATACCATAAGGATGGGTCAAAGCAAGGATGCGAATAAAAGGTAATAGGCCAGGAATAGTATCGATAAATGCTGGTATTTTCTTAACACTAACTATGGAAGATACTACCTCGTCGTCATTGTGACTTATAATGGAATGGATGTGCCTTAGATTCCCACTAACGCATTTGTATTGCAACTCCAGGCTATGTTTTTTGACGCTAAAAAGAGGCAATGCATCAACAAATGGGAAACATCTTGAGAGATTTCATCATCACATAAACAGCAGTTGATTTCAGAAAGTTCAAAACGGTGCAGATAGCTCATAAACCCAAAGTCAGTGATGCTGTAAAACCGCGTAATGAAAATTTGAATAATTGGTATTTTTTCAGGAAATAATGCGGACAGTTTGAATACTCCAGCGGTATTTTTGGTTGATTATAATCTAAACTAATACATTAACGTAACAGATTTTTGGTTACTATGATAAAAATTAAAACTGATTGTTATGGGGTATTGCATTATCACCGACGATAAGCGAAATAGTGAATTTTACACAATGTGTAAAATTGTCACTTCAACCAGCCAGCTGAAAAGTATTGTTAATACATAGAATTCCATATTATTTTTTAAAAAACGTTTTCACTCATTGTTACGATAAATTTAAACCTTGATAACTCTCTAGAGAGTACAATCCAGCTTTGTCTACAAACACTTCAACATGTTAAAAATATTATTGGTTTCATATTCTGCGACATAAGAATATTATTTTTCGGTAATTCTAGTAATACAATAATTTTTTTCACAATATTTTAAGTATGTCTTAAAGTTTGTGACATGGCTGCATTCCAATAATCGCCTAGACTTCCTCATTTTCTTTTTTAAAACGTTTTTCCTTCTCTGTTGCAATAAATTTCAAATTTATTTTTATGAAAAACTATTCCAATAATGAAATTTTAGTGACTTTTTAAATTTACTTTTGAGTTGCGCCGCGTAAATATGGGTGGGTTACTTGTATTAGGGGTAGGACACGAAGGAAGGGGCCAAGGTGTGTGAGGGTGAAATTAGTGTGGGTGTTAGAAAGATGTCGGCTTGGGGTAGGGAAGGGTGGGTCATGGTGGTGGGGAGCGGAAGGGTGTAGGGGGGACATCCACGTCTATGGAAAATTTATAGCGCTTTTAATGAAATTTATTTTTCAGCGAAAACACGATATTTTATAAAGCCATATTGAACTTTCTTCGGTTTTAAGTTTCAGGAAAAAACGTTTCCAATTACTTGAGAAAACAATAACAACGTAAGCTTTTTTTAACTGAACGAAAATAAATTTACCAAAAAAAATGTACAAACAAAGAAAACGAGTCTATTTTTACATTTGTCAATAAGGTTCTTTCGAACAAATTGGGATGAGTTGTTGTCCCGTCTGTAACCGACTTTGGTTCAGTAGGTCTGAGGTTTAAATTCCGCTATACCACAACTCGTTTTAAATTTTCCAACACGGTTTTTTACCACTTAAAGGTAATGGCTCCAAAATTTAAATGCTTATGTAAATCATAAGAACAAAAAAAAAACAAATAAAATAATTACACCCAGACCTTTCACAAAATACATACATGTAGGCATGTGATAACAAAGTAAATTGTTTTTCTAAAATTACAAATTAATTAAAGTAAAAATAATTTTTATTTCTTTATACAATCACTTTGTAAAGCGCCCTTGAGGTATTATATTACGTAAATAACGCTATATAAGTTATCCATTATGATAATAATCATGTCAAACCAACCAATTAACGCAAACCAATTGAAAGATCAACATGTTATAACAGGGATGGACACCGTTTTTCAGAAGGAAACAAGGAAGTCTAGGCATTTATTTGGTTATGAACTATCATTAGCTCTTTTTAAATTAAATCATACAAATTGTTTTTGTACTCCCATGAGTTACAAAAAACACACTTTGAGACAAAAACATAGTTGCATAAAAGTAATATAATAATACACATAAAATTTTAATAATATTACAAATTAATTATAATGATACAAAGGTTTAAGTGGCCACTTAACACATTGTGTTATATTCCTCAGTCTGCCTATCCTTGAACATTCACACTTTTTAAATTCTCTCATTGGTTAACTTTTGAGAATTTATACAGCTGAAACTTTTGAAAGTGAGATTCATCGGACTGAATTACTTTTAATAGGCAAATCGATATATTTACATCTTTATTGTTATTTGGTCCTGTTTAGGTGAAGCTGAATTTTTTGTATGTAAAGCATAACTCGATAATTTTCGATTTTTGATTCGATAATGATAATGATTAATGATTTTGTAGCTGTATCAGAATCCTTGAAAGTTTACCATAAATACGAATTTTGCCTTTAATTAGATGAAACATGAGGAATTCAAAGAAGCCGGTTATTTCTAAGAACTTTGGGAGGAACATTAATAGACGGGTTGGATAGTAGTTCAGGAGAGTAAATTGAACCATTTTCCTGGATCCTCTCTCTTTATCCTTGAAAAATCGATACCATCACCTAAATTACATTCATCATTATCATTGAAAATGTTGCTATGTGTTTATATTTTTATGTGTTTTTTATTTGAATCCAATATGTAATACAAATACACAATTCACAAAAAAAATGTTTATATGATAGGAACATTCAATATAATTTCCTTTTTATTTATACATGTAGCCACTCTACTGGCCCACAGGCACGTTCCGGAGTGTCAGTGTATTATTTATTTTATACCAACATTTTACTACCTGTTAGTCATTTATTTGAAATAAGATATTATATTTTTTACAATTAACTTGCAATTGTGCATAAATCCTAAATGACGAAGTTAAGTCGTTTAGTTTTTTTTTTAAATTGATTAAAGACTATTCTAGGCCTAAATTTGTTTTTTGTTCCTATTTTAATACATCGCAATGATTTAATAAACGTTCGTCATACTGAAAAACCCCACCAAAACTTTAAAATTACATCGCCCGCGACGTAACAAGTTTTCTTCGCCGATTGATTAAAACATATATCTGATCGGTAAAACATAACGGAAAAGAATCAAATAAAACATTAGTTTAACTGAAGTTTATTGTACGAACCGCTGACTTTCAGGCATTCTGCGGCTACGTTTGACATGATTGGATTTGTTTGTAAGGACAACAAACAGTCTGTTATTGTTTGTGACTTTTAATTTTTTTTACCCCGTACACTTATATTTTTTACCCCAACCACGCTAAACGTCGAATAACATGGCTACCCCAGGAATCTAAAATCTGCTGCCGGTTGCAATCATGGTCGGCCATGGTTGCCACAACAATATAACAACGCTATTATTTGTTAGCAATCGCAAGCACATGGTCATTCAAACATGTGTCATCGATTTTTATAAATTGTTTTCATTCGTTTTCAAGAAACTCCGCCGTACAATTTTCTACTCTTATTTTTACCGCGTCTAAGAAAACATTTTTCATATCCGATTCCCGTAGCACTGAACATTCTCATTGAAAAAAAAATATGTCGACCACCTTTGTCTTATGTATAAGTCACTGCACAACAATATATGATACGGTGCTTTTATTTTATGCTAAAAACAAGAAAGTGTACAGTTAATGTGATAAAGGCTTGGAAAAGACGAAAACATGGCTAGATTTTATAACTTACTTACATTTAACGCGCACAAAACAAAATATCTGACATTTAGTATAGACAAACGGAATCAGCCAATAGAAAGAACCCTTAAAATTCATGCATGTACAAATGCAAGAAACAGTGACTGTGACTGCCAAACTATAAAAAATGTTGATTTTACAAAATATTTAGGTATGCACATTGATAGTTACGTAAGATGGAACATACACGTAGATAAGACAGCAACTAAACTAAGAAAAATTATATATTTATTTAAAAACATTTGAAACATCCTAAGCAAAACTAATTAAATCAATGTATACTATGCTCTAGCACAATCAATTATCAGTTACGGAATAATAGGGTGGGGAGGAACAAGTAAAACCACATTAGAGCTATTAATGAAAGCACAAAAAGCCTTACCAATACTCTACAGACAGACTTTTTACAGAATTTCCAGTACACACATAAATACAATTTTAAACGACGACATAGTGACGGGCAACAAATTAACGACACTAGGCAAAGACAAAAAACAATATTTCTGCTCCCAAAGAAATTAAATAAATTACGGACAAAGGCATCATACTTTTCTGGTCCGTCAGCTATACAACTTTCTAAGCAAGGACATATTGGCGAACAAAATGAAAAACAATATTTTCAAAGCTCGAGTCCATAAATGGATTGCTAAAACGACTAGCTGAGGAATATGTTTCATATATCAGAATATAATTTTAGTTTCTTGAAAATCCTTTCTTGTTTTATTAATTTAGGTATGTTTAAGAATCTTTTTTCATATTTCTTTTGAATTTTTACACAACAATTGATGTGAAAGTATGTACAAGTAAATACAAAACAAATATTACACTGACACTCCAGAACGTGCCTGAAAGCCAGTGGAGTGGCTACATCCATTCATTAAAAGGAAATTTTATTGAATGTACCTATTGTACAAACATTTTTTTTTGTAAACTATGTATTTGTATTATATATTGAATTCAATAAATAAATAAATAGACACTGTTCTTGTACTCCTAAGGGAACTATGCATTCCAGATGAACTAGCTGATAGACGTCTTACGCTACAATTAGCTATTTCTACGATAGAAAAAGTCATTAAAGCCGTACGAAACTAAATTCGGTGAATGCGCATTGATGCTCTCCCAACAAAAGTGCGAACAACTGCTAAAGTAAAATGATGTCTCGAAAAAAAGCTTAAAACCCACTTGTTTTCTAAAACAACAATATTTTGTGTTTGTCCAATTTTTTGTAGGGGGACAGGATTGAACTCCCTGGTAAGCTGTTTACATTCACATATTACAACAGAGATTAAGAAAATTTAAGAGAAGGTTATATAGAAGTCTAGGCATCTACATGGCTTATGATCTGTCAATGGCTGGTTTAAGTGGCCGCTTTACACACTGTGTAACATTCACCGTTCTGCCCATATTTTAACATCTATATTTCTTCAACTCTTTCATCTGTTGATGTTTGTGAAGTTAAAGAGCTGAAACCTTTATTTATGCGGGTGAGATTCATCTAATTGAATTGTTTCACCTACATACTAGGCAACGCCTGAAAATAAGATTTTCCGAATTCAATTTTTTTTTTAAAGTTTTTTTTTCACATTAACAAATTTACTTTAAAACTTAAATTGGCGTGTAATTTTAGTTAACTTGTAAATATTTTTTTTTTAACAAAGGCTGTTGTTTTTTTGAAATATTTTGAAAGTCAAAAATGAACTCAGTAAGCTGTACATAAGTGCTTATTTTGGCGATTCGTGGTAGATATTCATAACTTTTTTGCCACTACAGGTCAGAAAATCAAATAGCAGTAGTGTTTTACAGCACAGAACACCCAGGCTTGGAAAAAAATACATTTAATGTTTGTGTACTCACAGGGAATTGAACCCGGAACTTTACATGCATGGGTCAAGCGTCTTAACTACTACACCAAGGTTTGATATCTTTACGTATTAAATAATGAGAATTGCAATACATTAGTTATCCAGATTAATGATAATAACCAATGATATAGGAAGAACCTTTAAAATGCATAAACTACCAAATTATTTCCTGAAATATGTTCTTCAATCTCTGTTTAATTGATTTTAAATCCAGTTTTTTTCTCAAGGTTTTTAGTGTGCTTTAGTATGCATATGTGCATCCTTTATTTAGGCTGTGTGCGTAGACTCATTTTTGTTGGGTAAGTCTGAGAAAACATGGGGATGAGAGTGAGGGTGGATGACGTAGGTTTGTATTGTAGGGGAGAAAGCAAAAAGGGGGGGGGGGGTGGATCGGGGTAGTGATGGAAATTAATGGTGTATTTAAAAAACACGCGAGCATGCTAATCACAAAGGCAATAGCATGTCAAATGCTATTCCATTTTCATAAGTTTTCAATTAATTTCAATCGATTTTATTTAAAGTCAAAAACCTATTACACTTAACTTAACAATTACAGCAGACATCAAAATCATTTTTTTCCATCATGTTTTATCCCAACTCAACACAGGGCCCTTGGACTAGATAAGTTTTAATTTTATTTTTTTGTGATATGTATCTATTTGTATGAATAAAAAAATATATAACATTCGTAGAAAATAAATTAATATAGTGGGTTTTATTACAAAATTTTTAGATTGTCCGAATGTTTTAAGAATAAATATTGGATTTTTACCCTAGGGAGGCATTTAGATTAACAAATTACAAACAGTGATGTCGAACATTTTATAGGAAGGAAATCCATCTCTGTGATCCATCTCTGTTGTAATTTGTTAATTTTAATGAGTTTAAGTAAAATTTATTTTTGTCACATTTCTTATATTGATAATTATAAGTTTGAGATCATTTTTAGTCTTGTTTTTAGTACTTTTTATATTATAACCTTTTTATTGTATATGACTGTAGATTTCAATGAATAAATAAATATATAAAAAAAGAAAATAAATAAAAAAATGATATAATATTATTTTTTTATTTTCTTTTATTTAGGAAACATACAGTACAGTTACAAAGTTTTATATTTTGCACAGTTAGATTTAAATCTAATGGACCAGCAAAGTTTCAATATTATGAAGTAAATATATGTAAGGTTGTTAATTAAAGTACAAAAAAGAGAAGGAAAAAAAGATAAATAGAAGTTGTTTAAAAATTAAAATCATAGTAATAAAATGAAGAAAATTTTTAAAAGTAATTAAAAGTTAAGAATTAAAATAATGAATGAAAAACATGCTCAGATGTAAAAAATAAAATAAAATATTAATAACATTTTTTAAGAAGGAAAAACATAAATATACACATACATATTTTAAGGGATTCAAAGAAACGATGAGACGAATCTTTAAAGAATCTTTAAACAAGAAAATAAATTTAAGACAATTTAAAAACATCTTCAAAATTAATGACACATAGTAAGAGCAGCAATATATTGATTTTATATACATATACTATATAAATAATTAAAAGTAGTTTAAAAGTATAAAAACATGTGAATGCAGCAGAGAAAAGAGAAAAAATATCAGGTTTAGGTAATATTTAAAAAAGCAATATAAGGAGAAAATTTTAAAGCAAAGGTAGTTGATAAAATTTCAGTAAAGCTATTTTCGCAGTAATACAAATTTCGTAAGGTTTTTAAATAAATGTATTATTAATGTAGGTTGAGTATGAATAATCGAAGCAATTAAAAAGATCCTGCTGACAAGTTTTATGTATACAACTCAGTAGGACTTTAATTTAAAAACTATCATATAAATATTTATGAAAAAAATATAAAATAATTGGAAAGTTTTATCAAATGCTAATGCTATTTGGATTTATTGTGATAGTTAATTGCTAATGCTAATTTGAATACCAGCACTGCAAAGTTTGGGACAAGATTCAACATTTGTTGTAGTATGCGTAGAGTTCGATAACTCCGAAAGGAAATTGCTTTCTAGTTTTGGTGTTTCACCGCCATTATTAGGTTTCGTCTGAAGGGTATTATTAAACGGAGTGACACGTTAAAACCTGCAGTAATTAAAAAAACATAACTAATTAAGAAGATAGAGAAATTCTTTTAGAAGGAAATATCTAGAAATTTACGGATATTTAGGGGTACTATTTGCAAACCGGGCAAAATCCACAATCTTAAAAAAAGGGAGATATTAATTGAAACTTATTCAGAATATAATTTTTAACAATAATTTTAACATTGTCAGTTAAAAATACGGCTTAATTTGTAAGATTTGATTTTAAATATGTATATTTTGAAAATTTCGTACAAATAAAATATGTAATATGTAAAGTTTAAAAATCTTGTATTTTGTCATAAATAAATAAATCCTCATCTAAAAGTCTAATCATAAACAAGTACTTGAGTACATTATCATAAAAAAAAAAATTTAAAAAAATATCGGCTTTGATGCAAAGATGGCAACCTCTACTTGAGTATTGAAAAGTTGGTAATGCATTATTTTTTTCATTTTTTTTTACTACTGTTTTTTGACATAATCATGCTTATGTCATCACAGCTAACGTATAAAATATTTACTGATTTTAATTTAAAAAAAATAGTTGAAATAAGTTGAAGTGAAATCAGTTTTTTGTGATTTGCTCAAAATAAAAAAAAAGGATTTTGCCGGGTTTGCAAGTAGTACCTTGTATCGTATTATTTTTTTTTTTTTAAATACTCCGCCTGTGACGTCACGAGTTGTCTCCTGTAAGATGACCTGACATTTAAAAAGAGAACCCCGTACGTATGAAAACACGCTATTCATGACTTCCCGGAAACCCGAAATCTGTCACAACACATAATTGATTGGCTATTCAAAACCGCTGTTCGCCGGGACCTTTGACTTTTGATGCAAATATAAAAAAATTAACAATTTTTTTAGATCTTAAAAAAGCATTTGATACAGTAAATCATAGAATTTGAATATGTAAATTACGTCAAATTGGCATAAAAAATGAATGTTTGTTGTTTTTTGAAAGTTACTTAGCAAATATACTGCAATGTACCAGGATCGGAATTAATGTAATTCTAAGACCGTTTTACACGGAGTCCCACAAGGAACGGTTCTTGGCCCTTTGTTGTTTCTTATATATATTAATGATCTTTGTAAAATAGCTGTCCCCAGTAAATTAGTTTCTTATGTAGATGATACTGCAACAATTGTAAAAAGTGATACCTGGGATAATACTTTCAAAAAAGCCAATATGTATAACGCTAAATTGTAATAAAATACTGTTTATTCCATTTTACAACTCAAAATAGTCTTCCCCTTCTTCTTCCCTTGATGTAATATTTCATAATAAATATTGTAATCTTGACATATGTAATAACTGCAAAAACATGAAGTCTGAAAGGTGCATAAAATACCTGGGAGTAATCATTGACTGTCAACTTAAATGGACTAATCATTTTGATGTAATTGTTAATAAACAAAGATGTTTAACGTATGTGTTCAAAAGACTTAGTATTTACGCCCAGCTAAAAACGATTAAAATGGTGTATTATGCACTTGTACAGTCATCACTTTCCTATGGAATAATTGGATGGGGGGAACTTACAACAATATTAAACGATTATTAACTGTTCAAAAATTTATATAAAAATAATGCTTCACAAAAATCGCCCTTTTCCCTCATTCCAATTGTTCCAAGAAGCTAAACTTTTATATCTAAAACAAATATATTGTTTTCAATGTTTAAAATATTTATTTGAAAACCAAAATTTATTTACAAGTAATTCAAATAGATCAAGTCAAAGAAGGAATCGTGTGTTAGAAATACCACATTGTAAAACGAGGCTCGCAAAGAGACATGCATATTTTATATGCCAAAAAATTTTTAATTCTTTTTTTTCTGATAATCTTTCATTGATTCCAAACTTTCAAAATTTTCCTTCTTTTAAAAAAAATGTACTATCCTGGATTCAAACTAAAAATATGAACTCTTTTTTTCTATGATTTATTTTGTTGCCCTTTAATAATAAGGAATATTTTTGTGTTTTTTTTTAATATTTTTTATTTCCTTTTTTAATAACTATAAAAAAATACCAAATTATCTTTTACAGAATATTTTCTTTTTTCTTTTTTATGTTATACAAGAATATTATAACTGTCCAATGTTTATTATAGGAGCAAAAATTCATAAACATTTTCTCGTATACCCACGAACAGGCCATGCCTTTGAGGATTTTTTGTTTACTATTTTTCTAATTATATGTATTTCTTTGATATGTAATTATGCTTTATTTTTTTGAAAATCTATTTTATTATTATGTTTATTGTAAGAAAACAAAAAAAAATAAAAAATTAATAATTTTCCCAAATATTTACATTTTCTAAAAGACAAAATAACCTGTGCTAGAAAAATAGGAATCGAATTGAAGTAGAATTGAATTTGAACCCTGGACTTTTGTTCCGTGAGTCCACGACTCGATTTAAACTGACATACTCAAGATATACTCAAAACATTGTTTGTTTGTTAAATACGGCTGTCGTAAGCTATTCTAGTCAATGCCTGAATATCAGTTTCTTAAAATGTTTTCCATCTTTATTGTAATATAAATTTAGACAAAAAATCCTCTATGCATACATTTCCAGGTTCTATGTAGTTAAGGGGCTGGTCAGCTAGGGTGGGTTAATATTTACCACCCCTTTTGGTAACTACCCTTAAAAGAATAAGAGGTAAAAGAAAAATGTCTGCAGATGTGAGGTGTAACATGTTCCGACATTTTGAACGTTTTTAATTGCTTATTGTATTAGTTTACATGTTTAGATAAAAAACGCAAATATTTCTTATTTAAGGTTATTTTGTCTGTCTCTTAGTATTGTAGTTACCCATATTTGTATCTTTATTTTTTAAACTCAAAGTAGTAATATTTTTTATTCCTAATTGTGTGTATTTGTATTTGTTTATTACTCATGCATAGATGTTCTTTTAACTTTTGTGGTATTTTTTGTCAACCATTTTTAAAAAACTTCATCACTCATGTTATATTTTTTAATATATTTTAATATGTTTGTCACCCATAAAAAAAATAGTCGTTCATTCACGTATAATATATTCATTACTTTTTTTTGTATTTTTATCATTTATTACTTAAACTAATTCTTGCATTTTTTATTTTTCTTTTGATGAGTATTTTTTTATTTATTTTATTAATTTATTTATTTATTCAATCGAATATATGATACAAATACATAGTCAAGAGAAAGAGAAAACATTCAAAGAATGGAATATGGAAGTCGAAGCATTTACTAGGCATTCTGGGTGAATGTTACACAGTGTGTGAAGTGTACACTTAAATGTATTTATTTATATATACGCCCAATGGGCGTTTTTAAGGACATATTTATGCATAGTAAATTATTATAAAGAAAAATAGATAGACTTAAAGATATATAGGAGACTTTGTGAGAGGGGAAGCGGGAGAGGGGAGTTTATAGTTGAATTTGATTCAGTGATCGTTTGAAAGAAGACGACTTGTTTTCAAAAAAATTAAGACTGGTATATTTGTTGGCAGACCTTAGAATTCTAGGCATCGGGGAATGGTCACCATAGTTAGTTCTATGGTTATCGGTATGAAAGAGTATGTTTAGTCTGCGGTTTCTAGTTAGGATATTTAATTTTATTGAGCTCAGTAGTTCAGGCGCAGTTGAAAAATTTAAATAGGACTAATAGGTCGGATTTATTTTGACGGTCTTGAAGATAAAATATATTTAAGCTAGTTTCTAACTCATTATACGTATATTGGTCTCTGGATAAGCCCAACCTCCAGCCTATCTTTCTCAAAAATCGATGTTGAACTGTTTCAATATTCTTGATGTGAACATCATAATATGGAGACCAGATAACAGAGAAATACTCTAGGTGCGAGTGAACTAGGGAACATAAGAGAGTTTTAAGGGTATTGATATTTGTGAAGTCAGTTGTGCTTCTGTTAATAAATTCAAGAAGTGTAAAGGATTTATTGATAACACGTTCAATATGAATTGTAAAAGAAAGTTTAGCGTCAAGTATAATACCTGGATCTCGTATACTAGACATAGATTATAATATTTTATCGTTCAGTGAGTAGTCGTATGTGATTGGATTTAAACCAGCCAATAACAGCTGATAATCCCTGTAAATGCCTAGACTTCCATATTCCTTTCTCAAAAATGTTTTCCTTCTCTGTTGCAACAAATTTAAATACAAATAACTCCCTAGGAGAAAATCCTGCCAGTCTGTAAGCATTTTGAAATACTCCAAACATTGTTGATAAATTTTTAAATCAAAAATTGGGCTGTATTAAAAAGGTATTTAATTATTCACTAGTGGAATATTATTTTTTAAAGCTATTTTTATGTAAAACACCTCCATGTTATTGAATTTAAGTTCTTTTTTTTATTATTCGAATGGAAAGGTTTAACTTCTGTTTCCTTATTTAAATTAAGATTTAAATTTATGAGATGATTGTCAAACTGAAAAAATATTATTTAAACATCTTATTTATGCCAATTTAATTTTTTTAATACCCCTTTCTTGATTGAAATTGAGGGTTTAAGATATTAGTTTATTCACAAGTTCGTAATTATCATTATTCAACTTTACTGAGTTCGTTTAGGAACATAATTCATTTATTAGAAGGTAAAAAGAAGATTAGAAATATATTTGTATTTATGTTAATAACTAATGAAACAAATATTGTATCAAAGATATCCGAAACTCCTTGACCTTTGATCTACTTTAAATGATAAATTTTGCGCCGCATTATATGACCTTTCCATTCTAAGCACAGCCGAATAATCAAGGTTTATACTTTATCATCATCCGCAACATTTTATCTTATCCGCACCCAGTGATGCATAGGGCACTGCATTGGTTTACCACCCACAGCGTTCTTTAATCATTTTTTGATACATCGAGTTAAGATATTTGTGCATTTTATTAAACCAATAAAAATAAAACATCTTTTGGTCAAACATTTTACTAAATGTAATTGAATTTTTGTAAATAACAAACATGGAAATCCCATAATACCCCTTCACCATAATTGTTGCCCAAAAATATAAAACACGCATTTTAACAAGCACATGCACTGATTAAGACAAATGTGCACCGATTAGATTACGAAAATATTTTATGTTGTTTGAGAAATGTTCATTTAATTGGTGTCCTGGTGAAGAGACGGGTACGTCTCAAAACCGGTAGACATAGATAAGTCAGTAAATGGGTTTTATACAAATATTTAATGACATTTACTAACAAAATATGATAATCAGTCTAATACCGAATGCTGCTATCCAGGGACTGTATCAGCTCGCAGTCTTGAGGTGTGTTCAGAAAATAACGGATTTATTTTAATTTCGCGGATTCGGAGAGTCCCATCGTTAACTTTTTTATTATGTTGGCATACATGCCTTTGAAGTATGCTCAAATGTTCAGCTGTAATCATTTACTTTGTCTGTGGCAGCCGCTAAGGTGAGACGTGTTTTTATGAGCTCGGTGATTTTTGTTTGTTAAAAAAACGGATCATAAAATTCAATTCATAAGTATCAAATATTATGTAAAAATTAAATAAAGTGCAACAAAGATAGTGAAATGTAAACAAAAGCCTATAGTGAGTCTCCTATGAGTAAAACTAGAGTTTACGAGTGGAATAAGCGTTTCCAAATGGCCGTGAAGACGTTGAAGATGACGAACGGCCCGGACGCCCCAGCATATCAGCGACCGATGGAAACTCACTGTGTTCTTCGATTTTAATGGCATGGTGCATCATGAATTCTTGCCACGAGATCAAACGGTCAATAAAGAGTACTACCTACATGTTTAACGCCGTTTGCTTGAAGCAATCTGAAAAAAACACCTGGATTTGTGGCAAAATTATTCATGGTTTTTGCACCACGATAATGTACCTGCTTACATTTTATTCCTAGTTCGTGATTTGTTTGCCAAAAACAATACTGTAACGATGTCCCAGCCTCCATATTTGCTAGACATGGCTCCGTGTGACTTTTTCCTATTCAAAATCAAAGATAATCTTTAAGGGCCGTCGTTTTACAAGCATAGATGACATTAAAAGCGCGCCTTTAAAAGAGCTACAGGCAATCCTAAAGATTTAGTTTAAGAATTGTTTCGAGGATTGGAAGAAGCGCTAGCACAAGCGCATAATATCTAATGGATACTACTTTTAAGGCGACGACATTAATGTATGCGAATAAATTGTTGTTGTTTTCATTGTGTGTTTTGTAATATAAATAATATAAATGTACATAAATACCTTGTTTTTAAAACTGTCTGAATATGTGTTAATTATAATTGTTTTTTAAGTGAGTCTTCTTTGTTTATTCTCAAATGTAATTAAAAAAAACTAAATTGTTAAGTGTCCTCGGCACGGGAAACCCCAGTGAGGTCACATTATTTTTATTATTAATTATAGTTTGAAAGCAAAAAATATGAATAAATAAATAAATTAAAAAAATAAATTAAAAAATGAAAATTCGAAAAACGATAATTTCCGTTTTTTTTCTGAACACACCTCGTAGAACTTTTTTTTATTAATTTATTTATAAAAAAAAATTCTTTAGCTCTTTGATTAGACACGTAAATATTTTTTAATTAAATCAAACTTAAATATTCTACCTCTATTATAAAGCAATATGAACAAAATAAATAAACAAATAAATATGCTCATTGCGTGGAGATTTAATGTAAATTTTATAATTAATAAAATATAAATCTTAAATACATATTTTATCACACAATCTGATGAAAACTGCATTGAAATAAGGATGGAGTGGTTTTCACATGATTTTTTAATTTTGCTCTAAATACTTTTACATTTTTAGTTCTTTTTATTCCGGAGTACTTTAGTACTTTTTCATTTTTCTTGTTTTCGCATTTTCTAATGTACTAACCGTTTATTAACTTTTTAGTCGTATTTACGAAAAATATTTATTAAATAAAATAACACATAGAAGCAAATATTTACTATAATAATAAATACCTTTTTTGTTTACATACATGCATGTTCATTTAAAAAAAAAAAAAATATTTTTAATTCTTTAAATTTGAATATTAAAGCACTCCTGTGCATACTTCTATAAAAGAGCGAGGTATTTCTATTTGGTTTCGCTAACACTAAAAAAACTTTTTTTTTGTAAAAAAATTAAGTTAGTTTTTTAAAATTTCATTAACCGCTATTTCAATTGAATTTGACTCTACTGTTTTTATTGCCCCTTTCACTGTGAGTTTGGCAAATAATATTAAGTGTAAATGTCGAAGATTGTCATTCTTCCGCATCACTGAATTTTAATTACATGTAGCGACAATGGATTTGAACATGATAATGTTGAAAGCACTCGTCCTGGATTCTGTTTCTATTTCACATCCCTAACTGTTGTTTGACGGTTTTTGCATTCGCCTGCCGTTCTTAAGGTTCTGAGTTCAATTCCTAGCGGGGTGAATGTAAAAAATTCTGATCACCTTAGTTTCCATGTAACAAAATTATCTAGATACGCGTTAATTGAAGTTTTCTATGTACCACTGAGTGCCGATAGAAAAATAATGATGATAAACAAAAAAATAATATTTTACCTTCATGTTTATTTCATCGATTTCATTTTTCCATTGCCTTTTTAAAAATTCCATTTCCTTTATCTTCTGGTGTTTTATTTTGACTACATTTGTAATGTTTTATAATAATGTTTCTTTGTTGAACCCGTAATTTATCTTATTATTAATTGTTACTATTGAAAAGAAAAATTAATTAAATAAATAAATATGATAAAATAATCATTTTGTCTTTGGTAGAGCATTCGAAATTTGTGTCAGTTTATTTTCATTATGTTTTGATACTAAAATGTTTTGTTTGTCCGTGATTTGTCTTAAATATAATGTTAAGAAAACAAGGTTGAAATTATTTGCAATATAAAATAAATTCCGAATTCATTTTACGAGACCTTAGCACAATGCGTACTTCGACCGTGAGGGAATTATAGTAAAATAAATCAATTCCACCTTGAAATTTGTACGATAAGAAACGCAAATCCATATGCAAAATTATTGAAACTGCATCTTATCAAATAAACGATCCGTGCAGTTTTTAGGTGAACATTCTTGGCATTATCAAAATAGTATTTTTAGAGAGTTATTATTAGAAAAAACTGTTTTACATTTAAAAAAAGTTTAAGATTCTTGGCATGTCAATTCAATGGCGATGCTTTTCAAAAACGTTTATTTATTTTGCCTGGACATTAAATTCAACGGGATTAAATCAATTATTAATATTGTTTTCGATTAGTTGGTTCAAGCAATTTTTAAATATATTTTATTTGTAAATTGGTAACATATCATAAACTCTATGAGACCGGAAACCGTGTTTTTAGTTGGGATACAACATAATGGATAGTGGAAGCATAAACTCGTATCTTCTTCTTCTTCAGCCTTGTTCTCTCCATTGCTGGATAAAGGCCTCTTCCAAACGTCTCCATTTCTTCCTATTGCTCGATTTCATCATTTACGTTTTACCGGCAATAGAAGCAATGTCGTCGACCCATTTTTTCTGTGGCCTTCCAACACTTTTTTTTGTATGCCCATGGTCTCCACTTTATTATTCTGGGTGTCCACCAGCCATCATTTTGTCTCACCAAGTGTCCTGCCCACTGCCATTTCAATTTAGCTACACGATCCATAATATCCACGACTCTGGTTCGGCGCCTTATTTCTTCATTTCTTACTCTGTCTCTTAGACGTACACCGAGCATCTGTCTTTTCATGAATCGTGGCGTACATTTTAATTTTTGGCAACTTTTTTGTGTTACAGACATGGTTTCTAGTCCGTATGTTTCAAGGGGACACGATATCGCCGAAGCTCTTTACGCTAGCCTTAAAGGATGTATTTAAAACCCTTAATTGGGAAAATAAGAATGTAAAGATCGATAGCATGTACTTGAGTTACCTCAGATTCACAAATGATATAATGGTAATAAGTAAAGACATGGATAAACTAGGTGAAATGATTATGGAACTACATGAGACTTCAAAAAAGATTGGTTAAGAAATGAATAAAGACGAGACATTTTCATTAACAACAATAAAACCAAAGTGGTTGATGAATACATATATCTAGGACACAAAGTCAAACTTGGTAAAGATAACCAGATAGCGGAGTTACCAAAAAAATAGGGCTAAGTTGGGCTGCTTTCGGCAAACTAAAATATATTTTTGAAAATAAAGAAGTCCCTATATGCTTAAAAAGACAAGTATATTATACTCGTATATTTTATAATACATGATAACTTTTTTTTATTTATTTTTCCACGTCTGCTCCTAAATTCATCATGTGCGTATCACCAGAGGCCTCCAGGGGACACTATTGTCTGCTCGCACTCTCAAGTTGATCCCGCATCCCTTACTGACGTCAATTGTAAAGATGCAACTTAGGTTAAGGCTCTCCTGAGGCATCCGCAGCACGTGTCCATAGCTGGTCCACCGCCGCACCCACAGATTTTTAGAAGAATGGACGTTATAGGAAGATGCTTTATTTTTTTCACATAGTAATACATTCTAAAACGAACGGAAAATAGACAAAAAAATATTTGGGTAAATTTTAAGAATTTAAATATTTAAAACATAACAAATATATTTCGAAGGAGTTGAAAAATATTTGTGATAAAAATATTTTATTTTAAATAGAGTTAAAAAGGTGATTCTTAACGAAAATATGAAACTAATTTTTCATAGATTGTGCTTTTATCATTCTTTGTTGAAAAATATTTTTTTTACGATTATGATAAAATTATAAATAAACTTATCAATGAAACTTCTTGGTTTAGTTTTACTTTTTATAATGTTGACCAACGAGCGCTTTCGCCTAAGTAGGCATCTTCAAGACTGGGAGTAGGAATCTTTGACCATGTAGGCATGTTTCATTGATAAGTTTATTTATAATTTATCATAATTATTAATTATGGAATTTTATCAATAAGTATCAACAAAAAACATCGATATTATATTTTTACGTTTATTTTCAATGGAAATTTTACATAACTTGGTTTGCGGAAACTTTACACCATATTGGTTTATTATCTAATTTTTTGTTTTGTACACCATTTTGTGAAAAGGACCTAAATCATATTATTATGGTATTTGTTACCATTAAACCACCATCGTCCCTTCCACTTTATTTCCTCATCCCTGAAATTCTCGCAGTGTTTTTTAAGTACTATCTTGTACATATTCTCCTTAACGTGTAACATGAACTTCAAATATATTTTTCTGAAAATCTTTAAATGGAAGTCCCTACTTCTCTGTACATTTATTTATTTTTATTTATTTTCTGTTATTTTTTTCAACAAAAAAGCATGTTACGTCTGTATTAAAACAGAAGTATTCTTTGAAACTTTACTACCCCGTAATTAAAACAAGTACAACCCTACACTATCAACACCTGCAACTGAAAAAAAAGCGAGCTGCGAAACAAAAAATCTACTTTTAAGGGGTTTTTTACATGAAAATTCACAAGACAAAGGACGACGGAGCTACTTCAAGCCTCCTGCGAGGTGTCCTGGCTGCATTCAAAGGTTTTCGGGCTCGAAAAATAAGTCTAGAGGCAAGGAGAGGGTGCTTAGCTTTTGACACTTGAAACCAACCCATGTCTGGAGACGTGACATATACGTATGTATGCTGATACAACACTTACGTTTATGTACATTCATGTTGAATTTCTCTCCCATAAAAATACTGCCTTTTCATTCGCAATATATTTATTCATGATGGCGCTACTACTGTTAATGCCGTTTCGAATATTCTAAATATTTCAGCTCACACGAATTACTGTCCAACAAAGTATGGCCAAGAACAGTTTTAAAAATGAATAGAAATACAAATATTAAATCAATACTGAGAGAAACAAAACTTATTACAGTACCTACATTATAGATTTTTTATAAATTTTATTTTACATTTTCAAAGTAATAAATGGAATGTGTTGAATGAACTAAAAAAATACATTATTTTTAATATTACCATAAAACAAACAAAAATGAATCGGGTTGTGGTTCTGTGGTTAGTGTCTTGGACTCAAAGATCGAAGGTCCATGGTTTTAATCCCACTCTACCCCAACTTGATTCCTATTTTCGAATATGGAGTTTATAACTCGTTTTTGTTTTTTTTTATTATTGAATTTTGTTAAAAAAATATATATATATTTTAGTAACGCAGTATAATAAATGTATACATAAAAAAATAAATGTATCCAAAAAAAAGTAAATCAAGTCTTTTTAATAGCGACAAACTCTTCTCTGATCAAAACTCGCAGTTGTATTTGCTCTTAAATAAATTAAATCAAAGGAAAACATCGGAAGAGCATTTTACTGAGATCTCTTGTTGTTATTATTAATGTTTGAAAGATTACTTTTATTTTAAACATATTTTGTTTGGTTTAATGCATTCTTTATTTTGTGTTGCTGTTTTAGTTTAAATTCATCGAGAACGGTATGTTTATTTCTGCAAGATAGATATGTAGAATGGATGCGGAGCACTCTGAAATATATAATGCATTGGGCAAGTGGTCTTCTTGCATGTAAATATTTGAGTTAGTATACTCAATGCCTGTTGCACCTCTGAAGCTTCTTGTTTATCAAAATTTGTACTACAAACATCTTAAATAAATTCAGAGAATAGTTACTGAAATTTTTTCAGCTTTTGGTTTAAATAAGGGACAATCAATACATCGTGTCGTTACAATTACATCAATCTTATTTTAATATTAACCTTTCCACCCATAAAAATAATACTATCACTGGGTGTGTTATCATACATCTGATACATCAATTTACTTTTAATGACCTCGTATGCCACAGTATTTATTAATTATTTATCTAGTTATTGCAAACCTATGCACATATATTTATATACATGTCCAGGGAATCGAAATAAATTAGTAAAGTGTTAATTTAATATTTCTCAGCTTATTCTAAGATGGAGATTTTTCGTGAATTTTTTTTGAGATTTACATCGATACTGACGTACAACTAAAAAAACTAGAACTTTTTAACCCTCTCAGTACCAGCGTCATTCCTAAGGTACACGAAGAACAATAATAATAACTCGTTTTTTTCCTAACTAGTCTGCCCCATTTTTTTAATGCATCTTGCCAAAAATATTTTCTTTACAAAACTAAAAAAAAATATGTTGGTAGCCTACGCTTGTTCTGACGGTTGTGTTTTATAACGATTGTTTTATTAATTATTTTATAATTTAAAGAACCTTAATAGTATTTTTTTTTCATATTTATCCACATTTAGTAATATCTATTTTATATGAATTAAAAAAAATTGTATACTTTTAAATTTTTTTTCAGTAAAAAACAGTAATATATGCATTTTGTACTCAGTACCTTTATTTACACCCCCTGAGCCCAATGTAATTTGTGCACTACATGTTTTTTTGTAAACTATGCAAACTCAAAAAAAAATTGTGTGAATATTTGAAAAAAAAATAGAATATATAAATGCAACAAAAAATATTTTTTACTCTGGTACTGAGAGAGTTAGGTACAAAAAATCAATAACTTAAATACAAGAATTTTTGAAACATCATTACTGAAATATTCAGAGATATTTATTAATATGTATTCATGTCGCCATGTGTGCAACCATTTAATGACTTACCTTTGTTATTTCCATGACCTTATGCTAGCCATTCTATAATCTACCTTTAAACTTTCCGTGACCTGATACTAGCTATATGATGACCTCTTTTTGTACTTTACGTGACCTAATAATTGCCACGTCATGACCTATTTTTGAACTTTCTATGACCTTATACTAGTCATTAGATGACCTACTTTTGTACGTTCCGTGACCTGGTACTAGCCATATGATGACCTACCTTTGTACTTGCCGTGACCTGATAGTAGCTACATCGCTCTACTTCCAGTGGCAGTCGGCCCGCAGCGCTAGCCGTGCGGTGACCGGGCGGCTGGCATGGCAGATTGCTCGTACGCTCGCTGCCTGCAGGAGAGACGCAGCATTAAACGGGAGCTCCAACGTTGGACTAAAAACATGGTGTACGTTGTTGGTGAGTTTTATTTTACATAATAGACTTTCAAAGATAACAATAGGATAATGGTTTTTCTGGGTATTTTTTGACAAAGGTGTTAATTAAATTTCTGGACTGGTCCTGAAGACGCCTACTTAAAAATAAAAGGATTTGATGGTCAAAAAAAAAATTAAATCCAGAAGTTTCATGGAAACCCACTTCACATAAGGCTTTGACATACATGAAAGTTAAATAAAATATGAGTACATAAAAATTAAAATTTTAAAAATACAATATAAAGCAATAAAAGATAGAACAGTGTTTAAAAGAAGTGTTGGTATAAAAAAAGAAAATGAGGATATAATCAACATAAATTTAAAAAAATACAATATAAAGAAATAAAAGATAGGAACACTGTTTAGAAGTATGGTTGGTATAAAAATGAAAAGATGAGTGTATAAACAACATAAATTTAAAAAAATACAATTTAAGGAAATAAAACATAGAACTGTGTTTAGAATTATATTTGGTTTAAAAAATAATAATAAGTTGTAAAAGCTAGATATAAAAAAAAAAAAAAGATAAACAAATAAAATACAAACATATCAAACATATCAAATTCATAAAGGTTTATTGATTAACATGTATCTTGATTTAAAAGTATTATTTTTAGTAATAACGTTTAATAAATAATTAAAATATAAGTATTTTTAAAAATAAGAACAAAACAATAACAATTCGAGATTTGAGTCGGTCTAATTAATGAAAATTTTATACGTTGTTTTAGTACGTAGCTAACTTGAACTCAATTAGGTTTAATGGTCACCATATTATAAGATGCATATAAATTATATCAAAAAAGTTCAACATATACTATTAAGTTTAGTTAATTTTAAATTAGGTTGAACATATGAATTATACTTGCTTAAACAAATTAATACTTAAATGTACAGGAATCAAGAAACTAAATGATTTCAATAGTTGACTGTTCCCAACTATTACAACTTGCGAGTGCCTGGCCGGGTTACCCAATTCAATAAACTCTTCTTTGTAAATATATCTACACAAACTACAATTCACACTCACCAATAAAGAGAATTCATGCGTTTGCAAATTAAAACGCGAGTGATATAGATATTATATAATACAACACTGTTGATTTTTAAAAAGCAGTGTATAATTAATTATGTTTAAATTTAAATACCTAAAACCTACTTTTTTATTTATATTGTGTACCTTCAATTAACTTATATCAATTTTCTTAGTTAGTTGTTGTTTTAATTCTTCCAATTTTAAGATTCTGTAAATAAAACTGATGGAAAAAATGCAGTTTTGTTCTCTCTGTTGCCATATATGTTTATATAATATATTTAAAGATATATTTTATGCTGACATGTAAAAATGTTTTTTTTAAATATTTTTTAGATTTTATTCTTCTTAATTTATTTTTATTTTCTATTTTTTTGTAAAATACATGTTCGGCTTTAAATTTATATATTTTTAACATGTAAAAGCCTACTAAGTTTAAATAAATAAATTAGTCATTGTTAAAAATTAAAAGTAATATTTACAAATTTTAGATAAAACGAAGACATGGATTTTCATAACTGGAAGAGAATCAGTTTCTCTGGTAACATTTATTGATGAAATTGTATATTGAGTATAGTAATATAAATACTGTTTTTATTTTTTCTGCTTTAATTTGTAATTATCAGAAGTGACCAGTAACCGGGTTTCGCCGTGACCAGTCTAACGCAGGCGGTCATGACGGACTCCTGTAACCAAATACAGTAGATTTATTGTTAATTTATTTAAAACTTAAAGTATAAAACTATAGGCACCTTGGCGTGTTTATTGCTAAACTATTTTTTTTTGCTTACTAAATAATCAAAAAAAAAAAATTCTGCATGTAATTCATGTATGTATTCGTAAATACTATGTCAACTATGGTGATGGTTAAGATAAAAGTGTATTTTAGTATTTGCATGTTGGTGAGTGAGTGTCTTGACGAAGAGACGGGTACGTCTCGAAACCGGTAGACATAAAAAATTGGTAAGTGGTTAAATGCTTATATTCACTTACATTTATATATCATTTTATGTAACCATAGTAAATCATTTAAAAAATAACAATGTTGCTGGCGTTTCTTAAAAGCGTTTTTATGTTATGTCAGATTTAAACATTTTTTTTTTATTCAGCAACAAATAAGATCTTGTTTTTCTTACTTTTTGACTAATTCAATCGTTAGTTCAAAATTAACATTAATCTCAATCATGTAAGTCAATATTTGACAAAAACATTACTGGTTTAAACGGATATAACATCGCTCTATAAAATACGTATGTGGGTATATTTTATGTCAAATCGAACAAGCTGAAGTAGGTTCGGGTTTTAAAGTTAATCGAGTAACGGCGTGAAGGCGCGGGCGGGTTTCCCCACCCCTCAACCTTCTTCGAACCTACCCCATTCCGGGGGGTTATCCCTGGTGTATTTGCCTCCTCCTCCCTCGTATCCCCGTCTCTCTCACCACCTGTTGCCAAGCCAACGGACCCCGCCGGTGCACCAATTTCGCAGAAGAAAATCCTAAGTTCGGTCCGACTTCGGCGGCATTTTCCGGGCTTAAGAAAATGCGTCTCCAGCGCCCTCCTTTGTCTGAAATTTTAATTACTTACCACAAAGCCGTACAAGATCTGGAAAGAAAATTCAATTTCATTTTTTTCTAGCAACGTGGAACTTTTGACTTTGTCTCAAACGAAATTAATTGCCATGAGTTTTATGACATAAAATCAATATAACTATCAAAAATATATTACCTATCTTATGCATTAAGCAGTACATTGAAAGATAAAGGGCATATCTTTGAACCAACCTTTCTTTTCAATTGTTGATTGCGTTTTTGCGTATATATATATTTTTCTTGTTGTATTATTAATTTTGCACTTTTCGTATATGTTTCTGTTTTCTATAGCTTTTTAAGTAAAAAATTAACTTATATTTAAATACTTTATGACAAATTGAATGATTAGCAGTTTATCGGGACTTCCATGACTATTTTTAATTTTTTATATTACGTTCAACAATAAAATATTGCATTCTAAAATCACTTTTTTTACATTATCTGCCACCTTTCCATAAATTTAAACCCGGACCTCAAGAATGATAATTAAATGCATCAAACACTACACCATGAGGGTGGACTTATCTCAACTTGATTTATCTTTTTTAGATTTTAAGCTCTGGGTTAACCAAAAACGGTCGTCCATTATTCTGATTCGGTTTCACTTAAAAAAGTGTATTTGCAATACGCCCGGACACTGACGTTAATTAGGTTATTAAAAAAAAAACTGAATGGATAAATTCTACGTAACTTATATTTTTCGTTTCATTTCACTTTTTTTTTTGTTGCAATATTAATTTGTACTTTTAATATTTTTTTCTTAATTTATTTTATCATAAAATATTTTTAGCCCATACGGTGACTGGTAAGTTTATAAATAATCAAATCAAAGTAGAAAAAAAAGTTCATCAAATTTTTTTCTTATGTCAACAAAATAATTGTTAATTGGTTCTTATTGAAAACATTTTATTAACACACATTGAATTTTTTTTTAAATTAAATAGGTACGTCAAATTCGCTTATGTCATTTGAGGCTTTGTAATCATTGGGGATAACGATTAAAATTATTAATAAAACTGCAATAGATTGACATTAATTTTTCGCCTTCTTATGTGTTGTTAAAAAGATAACGTTCTAAAAACCAATTTAAAATTAATTTGCGCAAAAGCCACCATCTTTGTCTTAAAATAGAAAATAAAACAAAAAACTCAATTTTCCTTGCTTAAATCAGGAAAAATTGCTTTAGACCGTCTAGTCTTCTGGGGAGGTAAGTAGGCGTCAGGGGATGTTTTGGAAGGGGTGAAATTCGTAGGAAAGTGTGGGCAACATCCCCAACTTGTAGGAGTAGTAGTTTTCATCTGTAAAGTCAGTCATAACAATGGGGTTGTGTCTGTATCGGAGAAACTTGCATGTCGAAAAATTTCCTGCGTTATATTTTAATTTTCTTATAGATCCAAATTTGTTGCAACAGACAGGAAAAACATTTTTCTGAAAGGAATGTGAAAGTTTAGGTATTTTCAGGGTTTATGACCTGTTTTTTTTTTTTAAATATTTTATTGGTGTACACGGCACAAATGCCTTTTATAAACATAAACGTAAATAAATTTAAACATTCCAGTGTTTCATTACAAATGAAATTATGAAATAATTAAAAAACAATGTAGTTAAACATAGAACACAGTAGTTTTAAACATTGTACTTTATTATAATACATAATACTTAGATATTTTTTTTTTTTAAATAAACCAGTAAATTAAAAATGGCAAAAATCATAAATATTCTTAATGTCTTGGTATCGTTGCAATGTATATTAAATCTCCTAAGTATACTAAAAACTGCCTCGTGCTTAGAACTCGGGGGTTCAAAACAATTTTTGATTCAAAATGAAGACTACAAATTAAATAATTTACCTTTTTGAAAAATAAGGCAAAAGTCTAGTTTTACATTTATTCGTATTTTCTAGGTTTACAAATTAATATAAATATTAAAACAGCAGTCAGAATCCTTAACTGTTTCTTCAATAGCAAGTTTATACTTGATTTGGCTAGTGTGGAATATATCAATGCAACTGATATTGTTTCCTAGACTATGCAATCTTGGGATAGGTTAATTAATCAGGTATTAGTTAATTAATAAGTCATTTAAAAGTTGTTGGCTGGTTTAAGTGGCCACTTTACACACTGTGTAATATTCATCAATTTGAGTATTTTTACATCCATATTTCCTCAACTCTTCCATCTGTTGACTTTTGCGAAATAAATGAGCTGAAAACTTTATCATCTGGGTGAGATTCATCTGGAAGAACCTACCTACCTACTAGAATTACCTACTAGAAAACGCCTGAAAACAGTTTCCCAATTTTTTAAATATTTTTACACACTCAAAACATTGTTTACTTAACCAGCTGGTATAAGAAAAAGTGTAAAAATGTACGTACTACAGATATACTGTAGAAATATCTTTTATAAGCTTCTATAAAAGATATTTCGATTGTATAAAACATGTGTAAATTTCTTGAGTATGTTCTTTCATGACATTAGTCGTAAGGAGTCAAAGAGGTTGAAGCAAACCGCGGATTGAATATTCTTACAGGATAGTGAAAATAAAATATTCAAAAAATATTTTTAATAAACAAAAAAATGTAAATATGATAAAATGTAAAAATAAATAAAAATAAAAAAATAATGGGAAAAAATCACGCTTGAAGAAACATCTTCCTTAACTTCCTTAATCTCTCCTAATTCCCTTTTTCCATGAAACACAAGTATCCACATTAATTCATTAATTTATGTTTAAATATTTCCATTATTTCTACTTTTATGTATTTTTCCTTTTTTTAACACGCTTTGAAACTTAAATTTGACTATGATAGATAAATAGGATGTTGATAAATATTTTTTAATTGAATATTCGTTGCAAAAAAAAATTCATTCATAATATTTGACGCACTTTAAATGTTATAGGTTCTCGCCAGATGGCACTTTATAGCATAAAGACTAAAGCTACTGTCAAGCTTACTAACAAAAGTGCATCGGTACGTCACGACACCTCTTTCCATCTCTCTCTTTCTTTTGAGGAGAAAAGAGAATCATTTTTCTTCGTCTAGCCGAACTGTATCTATGTGTGTATCGGGTATCCTTGCATGTGCGTAATTTCATCCCCGTGTTGAATATACGTAGAGAGAGAAAACGCACACAGACAAAGGTTGTTTGAATATATTTGTGACTAGGTCAGAGTTGGACTAAAGCTGCTTTGAGGGATCGTACGAAACCCTTAGCGTAAAAATCATATAAACATTTAGTCGAATTTAATGTAGGTTTTGATCAACGCTTATTAAAATAAAAATAAAGCCCCCTTTACCAAAGACATCCATCAGTGCTTTATCACAAAATAAAAATATATAAAAAATGAAATCAGCAATTATGAAATATAGAAAGGGGATGCGTGAATGAATAAATAAAAAAAAACTTAACTTAAAGCTTTAAAAAAATTAACTTCCCTTGCTTAGAATTTTAACATATTCCTTTGGTTAAGTTTTTATTTTACCTGTATTTACAGATATATATTTTTGAACCGAATCGTTAGAAATAAAGTGAAAATAGGTCTTCAACTTAATATTATTATAATTTGCATGCCCTTAAATGATTCATTCCCAAAACTCCTTTATAAAAAAAACAGTTTTGCTTAAAAATATTATTGATACCAAAAATGTATTAATTGATTTTTATTTTGCTCACAGTTTTGTTTTTTCTTTTAACTGTACATTTATACTTATTATTAACTTTTGTAAGCAATAGTCACCATAATCCTCGAAAATTATTTTTCTCTTTTAGTTTTTTTTTCAGAAGAAAAAATATATTTTTTTAAAATTATTTTTTATTTTTGTTGTATTTTTTATTTGTTTTTTGTCCAACTGTAAGAAATTGCTAGTGGCTATAAGTCCAATATTTAACCATGTTTACCTTTGTTTTCTATTTTATTTATCACCTTGTATATCATGGTTAGTAAAGATTAATTAATATTCTTTTATTTTCTTTATCTTATGTTTTCGTCATAAGGTATAATTTTTTTTTATTATTTCTAATATCTTGTCAAATTATTATATATTGTATAAGTCATTTCCGCTCAACACAAGTTTTTACCCAAACGGCTGAAATGCAACTCAACCTGTATATATTTTTTTTGTATGGGAAAAAAATAATAAGTTTAAAAAAAAACACCTCTAGATAATTTTGTTAAACTTGCAACATTGCAAACATAAAATTATGTTTTTTATTGAAAAATCAAATTTTAAACCAGTTTTTTTCTCTTCGAAAAATGCTCAATTCAAGAACATGACCTATCATCTCGAAAAATTGACTGAAAAGTTAAAATAATATTTTCAAGAAAAATTCCCTGAATTGTGGATTTTGTCTTAAATATTCATCTGTTCCAAGCTGTTATTTAATAAGCGTAAGATTAAGTGAATGTAATAAATATGTATTCAGAATCTTTAAAACCTTTGAATTTGCCTTTTTATTATTATAATTTACTTAAAATTATATCATATTGTATTCAGATTTTATACATTGGCGGTATTATGGCAGACTGTGCTTATAATGCATGTTTTTCAACGTGATATAAATAACATATTTAATTAAAAACAATAAAGGACTAAACCATCGACCGGTCTGTATCAATCGGTTACCATCGGTCATATATCTAAATCATAGCTAAGATTTTTTTAAATAAGGTGAAGTAAATGTAATCCAACCAGTACATTGTATAGCAACAAATATTTTTGTTAAAATTAAAAAAACTTTTTGTGTTTCAAAAGTAAAATTTTTAAGCAACACTGTCAATTTTTAAATTTCAGGTAAGCAGTTGATATCACTTATGTGTATTTTTCTGTTAACTTGATATATTGGCTATTTAAAAACATCTTTTTATTCAAGAATAATATAACCTGAAAAACGTGACTGTCAATTTAATTACCTTACTGTGTGTCCCGTACCTTGGGCCATTTCAGAGTACCGCATCTTGGACCATGACCAAGGATGGATGTATTTGGATCATGTAGAGCAAATGGACAGCGAAAGAACGTCTAAAAATATTTACAATGTGAATGTTGATGGATGCAGAAATGGAAAAAGACTAAGATAGACATGGCATGACCAAATCTAACAAACACTTAAAGTTGGACATGTTAAAAGTTGGAATAATTGGCGCGCGTGCATGAGAAGATGTATGAATGAAAAGAAAATTAGATATGTATGCAAAAATTAAGTGATGTGGCGTTGTATCTTCTCTGCCTACCTTTATGGAGAAAAAGCGTTATGGTTTCTATGTTGTTGTATTTATTTTTTATTTTATTATCTCTATTTGCATGCCATCCATTAATAAATTATCAATTTGTTATTCTTTCAATGTTTTATCTTTCACTTTGTGCAATGCATTAAATTTTAAACTATGAAAATATAAAACATTATAAAAAAACGTAATAATGTCGTTTTACTGAACGATAACTTTACATGACCAAGGTACGATACCATATGAACCAAGGTATGAAATCGTTCCGTACCTTTGGTCAAAAGAAGAGGTTTTGTAAATTGTCATTCCTATGTAAACTATCAATAATAAACATTTAATATATATTTTCATAATTTGACCATAAATAATTGATCTAATTAGTTCGATAAAAAAATCGTGTTTTGACAATTAACCAACTTATAAGACTGATAAAAAACGGCCCGGCCTTTTCCTCTATTAAAAAGTGTCATTGTTCTTTTTATTAAATAAAAAGGACACAAAACAATATATTTATTACTCTACAGAAACAAACAGTTGAAAATGATATAATAACATAAAAAATATACGATTTAAAGACAGACCAGCGAAGTTTCTAACTAAAAATCATACATATTAAATTGTGGTACAAAAAAATAGTGTGTTTATGTGTATTTGTATGAGAATAAGTGTATAGGTGTGTTTGTGTGTATGTGGGAGTTAGTGTTCAGGTGTGTGTAAATATGCGCATCATTAAATAGCAAGTGGGATCGTATCGCAGCCAGAAAGAATCAGTCTCATTTTTTTAAAAATAAATTAAAGGGCGTGTTAAATATATCAATAGATGAAAATAAAACATTATGGTTAGAGTAAGAACGATAGAAGAAAGAGTGTTGTGCATAATTAGTGCTACAGACTGGCAGATAGAATAAATAATACTTATTTCTTGTCACGCGAAAGGGGACATTAAAATTTATTTTGGAGAGATTTTAAAAGAGTTTACTTTATTATTTGATAATTTACGTAAATAGCAAATATAATAATACATAAACTTTGGATTTGATTGTTTTAACTGTATTTAAAATAACAAAAATACACATTTAGTTTTTAAAAATGATACCCGTAAAATATTTTCTAGGATTAGGATTTACGGGGCGCATTTTGTCGAGCCGGTATCGGACACTTTTTCCAACAAATCCGGCGTAATTTCAGAAATAATGAGCGTTGTATTAGTTGAGAATGCTTCAAAAACTTTTGTCTTGTTTCTATAGACCGTAGCTTGATAAATTAATAACCTCATAGTGTGAAATCCAAGGATCACTGAGGTTAATTAAGTGGACAATTTTTGGAAATAATGTTGTCCCCAAGCTTGTCAGGCTGTCAATTCATTGTAACCGATGAGCTTTTTACGTTTGTCAAACTGAACGTTGATATTAATATTAAATGTCCACGGTTTTAAAGCTTCGTTTTAATGTAAGACGTTCCAATATAAAAATCATTCGTTTGACAAGAATCAGTATTACCAATTGAAAGCTCTATCGCGACAGAAAAACAACCGTTACATAAAAAAACCGAATATTACTTAGAAATACTTCTTTGGGTGACATTTATGATGAAATAAGGGAAACTAATCACGAAATTTTATCTCGTTAGTTAATAAATAAGCTTCGATTTCTATTTCAGTTAAGTTTGATAAATTTCGCCATCTGTAAATCAGTACTTTTTATAATGACGATAATTTTCCATGATCTTTGATGATTTTGATTGCTATTTCGGTTTATTGCGAACAAATGCGTATGATATTATGACTTTAATATATCATATATTTAATTGTGATTTGTTTTCATAGTTATTCGTTTCAATTCATCACGGGGCTTTTATTTAATCCTAAGGAGTTGGTATTTGTGACTTCATAAAGTAAAATATGTATGGATGGCAAACGCACCATCAAGACCGTTAAGTAGATACAATCATTTATGCATGATTTTAAAATCATTTATAATTTTTTTATAGAAATTAGTTTTTAATATGAATCTTTGATCAAAAAAAAATATTTGAATATTTAAACTTCTTTCATTGATCCTTATGAAAATACGTATGACTTGAAGGCCTAGTGCTTATAATGTGTATTGTTTAATTGAAAAATCGTACGTAAAATAACTAATGGTTGTTTTTTTATAATAATTCAAATAAATCATCACAAGTCTTCGTTAAGATAATAATTCTAATCAGTTTAGGATTAATCATGCTTTGTATTTATTTGTGTGAGTAATTGAATGATACATTATTCCTAATGACGTTATTTGCTATACACAGGTCAGGTACAGTCAAATTTGTATTTTTCACATGTTTTTTTTTATGTGTCATATAAAAAAACTCATATTTGTTAACACAATTGTTTTTACTCTAAAAAAACCCTCTGAATTTTAAACAATACCATTAACGTAATTTTAGTAAAATAGAGTCTGATGCTTTTCGAAAAAAAGTATAACGTGAAAAACTATAAAGCATAGTATTGTCCCATATGTGTGAAAGTAAAACCGTTCAACAACCTCACGTGATGTTCCGAGTGTGATTTCCAGCAAAATAAAGTTTAATCCTTTATTTTGTAACTAGCATCAGCATCAGAAGACTTTAAGCGTTAAAAATAATTCAACTTCATGTGACTGGTGTAGATACTATTCTGAATTATTATTTTTTAAATATCTATTATAAATTTTCTAGTATACATCTTATTTATTTATTTTTTTTAATCTGTCGTGTTTTCTCAATATTAATTTACTTTATGCGTTTAAAATGCATTTTTTATTATTTTAAGCTCATCATGGTAAAATTCCGAAGAAAATTATGTAAACGATGTGCGAATAATAAATTCAAATTTAAATGTGTATGTAAATTAATTCACTCTTTCAGAAAGTTTTTTTTCTCTTCGACAATTAAACAAGGATAGCAAAAAGTTTATTTTTTTACGTTAGAATCCTATTTTTGTAATGTACTGAAAAACGCCATTTAAAATTTGTTTGAATATGCGCACTTTGCGTGCAAAGGTTTAGTAAATTTTCTCAGTAGAATAGTAATTATAATTACATCGCCTATCAAACAAGCACAATGTCAAAGACGCCTACTTCGCTTCATGTTCTATGGACAAGCAATCCGCTAGTCGAGCCAATACAAAAAATCTGCACCACACACACGTCGAAACATTATTTCTTTACTCGGAAACCCACACAACTTCGCAATTTTTCACAAACCCATACAGAAGAAAATTATTTGACGTTGTGACGCGCCGGCGCACCTAACGCACACAGCGACATTGCCAAATACACAGACTTGCGCGAGATGCAGCCATCTCGCTCAGGCGCGGACGCAGCGCGGTAGAAATGCACCGAGCAGTCGGTACGTACTGGTTTGGCTGTGTTCATTCCCTGTACGGACGCCTCGCAATGACACACACAAGCGCGGGGTTCTAGTACGTGTGTCTAGTATGCACTCCGTCCGGTAGATTGCAGTACAGTTTATGCACATTCGACTGACGGTCGCTTTTGTATTGAGTAGTTATTAGGCCCTAGAAGTATGCAGAATGCAATGTTATGATTGTCGCAATAATTGCAACGCGGTATTCGTTCACCCGTAGTGACGCTCGGGGGGTAGTCGCGTGGGTTGAAGACGAAATTCGGGTCTCGACTTGACATGATTTTAGGAAAATCTTGAAAGATGCCGCGCCGTCTTCGGAAGTGCTAACATTTTCCGGAAAAAACCCATCTCAAATCTTGTGTTTCTAATATTGCATTTCCTATCTGTGCTGTTAAATGATTTGTGGCTTTGTTCTACTTTTGTGACGTGATAGCCACTAGCTTCAACCTTGCCCTAATTTAGAACAGTGTTGAATTAGCTTAATTAATTGAGTATTATTTTATCCTTTATCGGTTTTCATTAAATTTCGTGTGAATGTGTGAGTGAATTTATTTTCACAAATGTGATTTATGGATGTGGATGTTAAATCGTTCCTATTTTAAACAGGTTTTTAAAAATTATTTAATGATTCATTCCATTTATAGCTTGCAGTAATTAATTTCAATTAATTCATTTGTAAATTTTTATAATAAAGTTTTATTTTTCCGAAGAATTCAGTAATCTGAATCATTACGTTCAACTCTTCTTAAAGATAATCTTAAGTGTTTTTAACAAAGATGCAGACAATTAGAAGCTATCACTTTTATTATTTCTCTTTACTAAATTATCTCTCGCGCAGTAAGATTACTACGAGGAAAACATTATCCTTATCAACTTGTTTAGACGGCACAACAAAAGAGTTTGTTTGTTTATACAGTTTTTAAATTTCAGACACACATATTTTCCATAGTTTACAAATCAAATAAACATATCTCGGCGATTAACTAATGTAAAATCAGTCCTTCGAACACAAAATTGAATCATAAGCATAGACGGCCGGCGGGCAGTTAAGACTTCAAAACCGTTAACAAATAATCGATTTGACGCCGATAAAAAATAGTGATTATAATAGTTGTTTAACCTAAAAACATACCAAAAGATGAAAACTCTGTGCATAATTAAAAAAAGACCAAAATACCTAGTTGAATGTCGCGCTGCAAGCATATAACCGACTAAAAATATTTTTCGAGTTCGTAAATGCGTTTTGGACATTTGTGAACGCTCGAAAATTGCACCCACTACAAAGAGTGATTATTGGGTAAAAACGGATCACAAGACCATGTCCTATCCCAACAAGAACAGAGACGATAGAGAGTAACCTGTTTGCGTTCAGCGCGCGATGTAAAGGGAATGAATGAGACATATCGATCAAAATATATACGATACCAAACTAATTAGTTGAAACGATGTCCAAATTGGCGGGAAAAGGGCGTTTGAAAAACAAGCGCTTCAAAAGCTCTCCTACAGATGTCAGTAGCGACTCGCAATGAAAATTGGCAACGCTGCGGTGGAAACTTACTAGGGGCATACCTTCCAGTGCGAGGCAAACTGCACAAATCCTTTTATTTTATTGTCAAGTACCGGTACCTACCCGACGCAAGTAGAGCACAAAGTTTGGGGAGAAATTTGGAGGGAGTTCTGTTCCTTTTTCAAAGACGGACCTATTCGGCGGGGAACCAGCGAGGGGGCTTTCCTGTAAGTACTTTTAACTTTTATGCAAATTAAAAACTGCATCACAGATGTGTCTGGGTGCGTTCTGAATGCATTTTTGCATTTTTATTTTAAGCTACAATTCACATTTTGGTATAACCGTCGCACGCAGAGAGCACTCAAATTATTTTAAGTGCGTAAGCGACTCTATACTTAACTTGTAATATGTATTTTATTTTACATACATTTGCGCATCATATTTTTAAAGGAGTTTTTCTTTATTAAATACTGAACTAAATTAAATTAGTGATACCACCTTAAACGCATATTTGAATTCTACTTCACGTTATTTTCATTTAAATGTGACTTTATAATTTAACATTTCTTGGTATAATGTATACATTAATAAAATTATCCGTATTAAAACATACTTATGCATTATTAATTTAAAAATATATATTTTATCAATTTTCGAAAGATAAAACTACTTTTTTATTCAATGCATTTTTATGAAAATATGTTTTAAAATACATATTTAAAACTGTGGTTAAAAGTGAGATTTAAAATTAACAATATTTTTAGCCTATTCATTTTTTTGTAGACAAGAACCGGATTTAACCCCATTGAAGTTTATTATATTAATATATTACAACAGGAATGAAAATTATTTTACAGAAGTCTAGGCATTTACAGGGCTTATGAACAGTCATTGACTGGTTTAAGAAGCCACTTTACACACTGTGAAACATTCATCATTCTCCCTATGTTTGAACGTCTATATTTCATCCATTTTTATATATTCCCTTTTACAATATGTTCTTCATTAAAGATTCGATTTCCGGTAAGCTTTAAATGGTTGATAGTCTAGTTGAAGTGTTTTGGACTCCAAATCTGGAGGTCCGAGGCTCGAACCCTGCTCTACAAAAACTCTTTTCTCATTTCTTATACGGTATTTGAAACTAAAAAATGATGGTTCCTAAATTGAGATATTTTGGTTAATTATAGGAACCAGATTTTTAATTATAATAATACATACTGTTTTAAACTACTTTTAATCTTAATATATTACAATAAAGATGAAATAATAGAAATCTTGGCATTTACAGGGCTTATGACCCGTCATTGACTGATCCACATTACTCACTGTATGACATTCAGCTACTCTCATTTATATGAATTATTTTAACTACTTAGCAACGCCAGTATAAAACTTTTGAATTTTCATGGTTCTTTTCATACCATATCAACAGTATTTTAAGTATATCCAAATGTTTGAAGACAGTACTAGATTTCATTCTTATGCCGCAAAATAGTATGATATTTATTGCAAGAGAGAAGGAAAACATTTTCGAATTATAAATATGAAAGTTAAGGCATTTACATGGCTTATGACCTGCTGAATTTTGTCTAATTATTAAGTTTTATCTACCTATGTATATGTATAGTGTCTACTAAACAGAATTGAAAAGTTTATTTAGTAGGTTTTTTTTCTGATATTGCCTATCTTAATTTATGTGAGATTTTGTTAGTTTAATTTTGATTATTAGTATAAACATTTTTATGTTATTCTTGCACATATATATTTATGTCTTTTATTTGTGTCCATATTGTTATTCCTTTCTGTTTGTGTTGTTTTTGTGATAGTCATAATTTGTAAATCGATTTAACTTGTTGTTGGCCGATATTATCATGTTTTTGTAGAAGACTCTAATTATAGGAAAAAAAGACCCGTCATCGGCTAGATTAAGTGAACACTTTACACGCCGTGTTACATTCTGTTTATGCTTAAACAGTCCTGTTAATGCAAAAACTTCCGTATTCTTCTCAAAAATGTTTTCCCTCTCTGTTGCAATAAATGTTGATCTTAATAACTTGCTAGGTAATGAAATCCAACCTTGTCTACAAACATTTTGACAAATTCTAAACTTTGATTATAATTTCATCATTTTCCCATTGATTAATAGTTTTGATTTAAGGTAATTTATAAACAAATACGTTTATTTCTATTTTTATATATCTTTAGCTTTTTCATCTTTCTTTTCTATTGAATATGTTCTGTTACTTGAATTATAAAAATAAAACTTTTATTTTATTGGTTGGTTGGAAGAAATTGCCATTTGGCAATAATCCTGCCAATGTACAAATAACTTTATGTACAAAAAGTTAAACAAATAAATAAATAATGATGCCTGTATCATTAGTCTAATTCTCTTATGAGAACGTAAAAATAATCATTTGTTTAAACACAGGAATTTGATTTTTTAGAATGAGAAAATTCTTTGTCGTTTGCAAACGCACTAATTAACTAACTATCTTAAAGGGAAAACATAATTCAATTCATTTGTATCGTAATCACTTTGTCTTTACTAATTAATTAATTTTCTTGGCTTACCAGTTTCACGTTGACAAACCCATTGAAGACTTTTGTAGCATTATAAGATAATATTTCACTCAAAATTAACTGTGAATGCGCACTTTGACCATGTTCTTGAAAAAATATCTTTAAAAATATTCTTCCTCAGTAGATTGAAGAATAAATTATATAGAAATACTCTTGAACTCATTTATATTAAACCGTTTAGATTACTGTTCAACGGTTTTATTTTTAGCAAATGACAAAAATTTTAATAAATTAAAGGAACTTCAAATTAGAGCTTTGAGAATAGTGCTTAAGAATGGTAGATATAATAAAATAGAAAAAATGCCAGACGAACTGAATTGGATACCAATAAAAAATAGACTGGTATTTGATTTGCTAGTTTTAATTTTTTTTTATTTTTGACGATTGAATTTCTAAATTCTTCATCAATAAGATGGTGTTTAAAAAATAAATTGCATAAATATATTACTAGAAATAAATAAACAATTACTTCCTGGCCAGTTGTGGTGCAAAAAAAATGCATGCAAGTTATTTTTAATGTTCGATTCCCGACATGGTTTTTAATTTTTATTTAAAATGTTATTACATTTTTTAGTTTTTTTTTACAATATACATATAAAATAAAGCAAATTATTAAGAAAATAATAATAAAATAGCAATGAATTACATATAAACTGTTAGAAAAGTAAACAAAAATCCCTCAAAGGCATGGCCTGTTCGTGGGTATACAATAAATGTTTATGAATTTTTTGCTCCTATAATAAATAGACAAGTAGACACTTTTGTATTATACAAAAAAAAGAGAAAAAAAAAATATTCTGTAAAATATTGGAAGGTACTTTTTCATTTTTCAGTAATTAAAAAAGGAAATAAAAATACAAAAAAACATTAAAATACATCAAAATATTCCTTATTATTAAAGGGCAACAAAATATATCATAGGAAAAAGAGTTAATATTTTTAGTTTGAATCCAGAATAGTGCGCGTTTTTCAAAAGAAGGAAAATTTTGACAGCTTGGAATTTTAGAAATATTATCAGTCAAAAAAGATTTAAAAGTTTTTGGGCCTATAAAATATGCATGTCTCTGTGCTAGCCTTGACATAAAATATTTATTTAAAAGGGTGTTTTTACTCTAGAATATTTCATAGTCTCTGGACTGGTACTTGAAGCGTAAGACTGATAATCTTACCTTCGTGGAACAAAAATGATCAAGATTCGCTGCAATTGGTGTACCAATACAGTGCTTTATGCACCATTTGGCGTTGAAAGAGAATAATGATGATATTAAATGTATGAAGAATGAATCAAGTTTGAATGAATTTTACAAAAAATGTTATGTTTACCGTAAAATTTTGTTTATATACGTTGTTATTATTATTTTAATGGATAACATATAAAGCGCTATTTTCGTAATGTTATACCTCAAGGGCACTTTACAAAGGTATTCTATCGATAAATACATTTGATTCGAGCTTTTAAATTTGTATTTATTTTGCTATCACATGCTACGGTTTTATTCGAATGATTTAAAGAAAAAGTGGGTTTTAAGGTTTTAAGTATTAAAGATATGTTATTAAAGTAATTGTTATATTTATTAACTTACTTGATTGGTTTCGCTTGTCAAAATTCGGTTTTGGCTGAAACTCTTTTTATGGTTGGTCACTATAAAATTTTTGAATATATTATGATAAAAATCATATTGCTTACAGCAGGTACTCAAATAAAATTGATTGAATCCGTTCATGATGTCTGCGGGGATCATGAATGGTTTGTTTCACAACCTGTTGTAAGATGTGGATCTTTTCCACGCTGGAATTACCAGGTTTAGAATCTCCCTCTCTAACTATGTATCGTAATGTGTATTTTTCGACTATTTTAACTGCCTAAATGTTATACCTTAAATTACATACGGTGCATCTACTAATACGTACTTTGTTATCGGCAGTTGTGTTATATTGTACATTTTAATAAATAAATAAATGTATTCACTTCACCCTGTTACGTCTTTAAAATATTTATGTGTGTTATAATAACATTGTTAAACCATACATTTCCAGCAACGAGAAATACAGATTGGCTCAATTCAATTATCAATTAAGTGCTCTATGCCCTACTGGATACTAATGATAAATCATGATACTCTTAGTTCCAATCAATGGTGCCGAGGGCAAAGCCTTGTCATAGTAAAAAAAGCATATCAAGTTTTAAAAAAAAACAAAAAATATTCTATTGGGTATATTTTTGCCCTTTTGGTGATGTTGAGACCAATCTTTTATTAAATTGAATAAAAAAATGTTTGCCTTTTTTACAAAAAAAAATTAAACATATTATTACAAATTTATATGAAAATAGTCAATAAAGTCATAAAATATGTACAAGGAGAATTCAATTGACGATAGTCAATAAATTTAAAAAGATCAATTTATCACAGTTATGCAATAATACAAAAATATTTTGATTATGTTCAAATGCTTGCAGACTGACTGGATATTCTCTCTGGGAAATTGTTCATATTTAAATTTGTTGCAACACAGAGGGAAAACATTTTTGAGCGGGGAATATGGGAGTCTAGGAATTAACTACCCGGTAAAAGAAGAAGTATAAAAAATTGGATAATTGTTTTCAGGCGTTGTCTAGGAGGTGAATTGGTTCAGCCGGATGAATCTCACCTGCATGATAAAAGTTTCAGCTCTTTTACTTCATAAAAGCCAACAGATAGAAGAGTTGAGGAAATGTGAAGGTTTAAACATAGGCAGAATGGCGAATGTAACACAGTGTGTAAAGTGGCCACTTAAACCAGCCGATGAGAGTTCATAAGCCCTGTAAATAAATGCCTAGACTCCCATATTCCCTTCTCAACATTTTTTTCTCTCTCTGTTGCAACAAATTTCAATAAATAATATTTTTCGTTATTTAACAATGTTTGTCAATTAATTATTCTACCTTATATGGGGTAGATGCTATAATAATTGGCCATACTCTGGTAATTGGACATTCTAAATATAATGGTTTAAAAATAAGTTAACGTAAGAATTAATCTCAGCCATGAAATATGCACCTTTTTCGTGTTTTATTTATTCCGTAAATTAAGTGCATTATATTCATTTATTTTTGACCTTAAGATTAAGACTTTTCAATTATTGTAGCATATTCAATAACTTTAGCACCAATCCTAGAACATTTTCGCTTACTACGAGTTTTTATCATAAAAGCATTTAAACCTAATACAAATGTATTTCTTAGATTAATATAAATAAATTTAATAATTTATTACTTTTTTCCTTCAATAAACAAAAAGTATTCACGTTCTTATGGTTCTTCTTTCTTTACGTTCAACCCAAAGATTTTAATTTTTGGGCCATTTTTAACGAGTTGTAAATAACTCGCTAAAAGATAATGGGAACCAAGTTGGAGTAGAGTAATTTTCAAACCTTGGACTTTTGATCCGTCAGTCTGCAATACTATCCACGGAACCATAACCCGATTATTTTTAAAGAAAAAAAATCACTAGACTGTCACCTGAAACGTAAGACTGATTATATTACATTATGTAACAAAAATAATCAAGGTACAAGGGCTATCGGTATCCCAGTATTGTGCCCAATACCCCATCAGGTACGGAAATGGAATGATAATTATGAAATCGACTTAAAACTTATTGATAAATAATTCATTGTCACTCGCAACGGTTAATCAATTTTAGTCTGCCTGAAATATTTTCAGTTTCAGTAATGTGAAATTCTGATGGTCGAAAAAGCTGTTAAAGTTAAACAGCGCGCTGTCCGTTCCAAATTTAAACACCAGCCACCACTTCCGGCAAATAAACAATACAAATACAGCCTCCACCGGAAACTGTACCAAGAACACCTGTTGGGCGGATAGTGTCCGGGCATAAACGTGTTCTCTGCTGAACGCATCCGCCTAGCTAGGCCAGAACCTACTTGTACATATATGAAGTATAGTCCTCCAAGGTATTCACATAATAATTTACACGTGTTAACAAAACTCGTACATTAAGCGAATTTTACTGACGTAGTCAAGAATAACTTAGGGGCTGTTGCATCCAAAATAGTAAACGTTAAATCGCTGTTTAAATAAAGCGCTGTTTACTTTACTTATTTTCATGAAACTCATTTTATTTGTTTTTAGAAAATCATAAAAATAAACTTTGGCTTTTTTAGTTTTGTTTTTTTTTCGTACAACTATCTGTAGTTTTGATTTTAAATTAAACAAAATTAACAAATAAAAAAGATTTCTTCCTTTAACTCTTTATATTGATGTCTTTTGTAGATATTTCTTGATTTGACTTCAAAGTTAATTATTTAGATAAAGTTATTTAAAAAAAAAAAAAAAAACTTCTCGTTTAATTTTCACTTTAACTCCATTTCGACGTCTACAGGACTGGCAAGTTGTTTACAACATTTTGAATCCTTATAATATTTGTTACAAGGTTTGGATATAACAATATCACATAAATATTTAATTAAGGGAAAGACAACATAAATATAATTATAATTTTGTTATTAAAACCAACTGTAATTATATTTATGCTGTCCGTCCTTTGATAAAATACTTTTGTGATCTTTTTATGTCCACACCTTGTTACAAATATTATAAAAGTTCAAAATGTTGTAAACAGTTTACTAGTCCTAAAAGCCTTCTTTCTTTTTTAATATGTTCAGTTACACGTTACTGGCGAAAATATTCCAAATGTTTATGCAAGTATATGCATTTTTGTACACAAATATCGATTTTACTTTATACTTCCCATGAAGACAGCGTTTGTAATTGCGGCCTTGAAGCTAAGTGATAATATTTCATGTAACAAAAATGATCAAGAAACATTAAAATTAAAGTCATAATTTAGTGTTCTATACACCACTTAATGCAGATAAGTCTCAGATAACTTAATCGAAGAAGTTACTGAGATATTTGCGAAAAACTTTGAAAAAGAATTGTGAGATTTCTAATTATGCTTCACTAAATCAATGGAGAATGCTAAGATTGCGGTGTCAAGTAGTATAATTGAAATCTGTTTTTGCAAGATAAAACGACGGTTTTGAATAACTTTACTATTTAGGTAGGTAGATTTTTATGTATAATTTATTTAGGCATCAATAAATAATTTTACGTTTTTGGTGGAGATTTCTTAATTTGCTTCTCATTTACTCAATGATGATCATAATATCGAGGCCCGGAATAAAAAAAAAGTCATATTTTGGTATTATTATATCAATTTTTGGACATTTTAAACCTAGTTTCGAAGCCGCCAAATGACCTAATGCACACAAGTAAAATTATTTATGCATATTTACGTATTTATGTGCTATCAAAGGTTTCGTGCTGGCAACCTTATTTACTCTATCATTTTTAACCCAAAGAAAGTATTAAACATTTCATATTATATTGACTATAACTTTTAAACATATATTTGAAACTTTAAATTGTTTATTTAATTTTCATGCGAGTTTTATATTTCTTGGTATTATTTTAATTGTTTATACGTATTCTAAAAGCTAAATTTAACTTAATGAGGATTTTGTAAGTAAGACTCACATTTAGGGGGTGATATCACCCATTGTCAAAATTATGAAGGTATTTTCTAATGTCAATTTATAAAATTAATTCGAATCTATCATTATCAATTATTTTTGTTTCACCTATATGTCAATTATTTCTTTTTTTCCTACACTTATACCAAATTTATGACAAGAATTTTACTCATTCATTATAAAATCAATAAATTTATGTAAATTTTTCAACTATTTTATTATTTTACCCTTTAAAACGACTATTAGAGCATCATAGACCTCAATTTTCGTTAAATTTTCGGAGTAATAAAGTGCGTCTTATGTTTCAAAAAATACGATTCACATTATGTCATCCACAAAAAACATTTAATTTTAAATACAAATTTGATATTTGAAGCATTAACTATTTGTTACGCTTAGGATTTCAAACATTTATTGATATATTCATTTTGGTAGGGTTATGGAGTAGGATTCCCCAAAAATATTAAATAAATATCAATAAAATCAATTGAAAAAATATTCTCCTTGGGAGACTAAATAAATAAATTATGTCGGTCAAGTACATAATATTAAACTATCGGTTAAGTTAATTAAGACTTTTAATTTTAAGACCGGTCGAATATCGGCCTCGTCGTGTAGTGGTCAGCGCGTTTGCCTACCATGTATAGTTCGACTTCCGACGGGGTCGACATGAAATATTTATTTTTAAAATGTTTTTTTTTTTCACTGGAATATTTCATAGTACCTGGATTGGTACCTGAAGCGTAAGACCGATCATCTTAACATCGTGTATAAATTATCGAGATATACTGAGATTGGGGTACCAATGCAGTGCTCTATGCACGATTCGGTTGGGAAAGGAAATGTAGAGTGGAGGTGATATGTAAGTCAAATATTGTTTATAATTTTTTTTTCTTTTTGAAACATTTTATTTTCACCGCAACAAGCCAGGACGCCCAATTACGCAAATCCTAGGCTTTCTCAAAACATTGTTAATAAAAGTAACTTGTATAAGAAGTTGCAATAAACTTATTTTTCTAAATTTGTTGTAACAGATAGGGAAAACATTATTGAAAGGGGAATATGGAAGTCTAGGCATTTACAGGTCGTATGACCTGTCATTGGCCACTTTACATACTGTGTTACATTCACCATTTCCTCAACTTGTCTATCTGTTGACTTTTGTGAAGTAATGGAGCTGAAACCTTTATCATGCGGGTAAGATTCATTCGGCTGAACCAAATCATCTGCTAGACAACGCCTGAAAACATTTTTTAAATTTTTATACTTCTACTTTTACCAGGTAGTTAATTCAACAATGTTTTAGTATGTCCAAATGCCTGCAAACTGGCTGGATTTCTTTTCCAGAGAGATATTTATATCTAAATTTATTGCCAATGCAAACATTGTCTTATTTACAATATTTTGAGTTCGTCGAAATTTTTGTAGACAAGGACTGGATTCGACTCCCTGGGGAGCTGTTTATATTAATATATAACAAAGGAGATGAAGATCATTTAAGAGAAGGTAATATAGAAGTCTTAGCATCTACAGGGCTTATGACCTGTCAACTTCTATATCACCTTCTCTTAAATGTTCTTTATCTCTATTGTTACATGTTAATATAAACAGCTCCCCAGGAAATCGAATCCAGTTTATGTCTAAAAAAATTTGGTTAAACTCAAAATATTGTTGATAAATCCACCTGGTCCATGAAGAAGTATAGAAATTGAAAAAATAACATTTTCAGGCGTTGCCTAGTATGTAGGTGAAATAAATCAATTAGATGAATCTCACCCGCATAAATAAAAATTTCAGCTCTTTAACTTCACAAACAGATGAAATCATTGAAGGAATATAGATGTTCAAATATAGGCAGAATGGTGAATGTTACACAGTGTGTAAAATTGCCACTTAAACCAGCCAGTGACAGGTCATAAGCCCTGTAGATGCTTAGACTTCTATATTACCTTTTCATAAATGTTCTTCATCTCTACTGTTATATGTTAATTGTCTTATTTCTTCTGTTCTTACTGGGAATCGAGCCCGGAACCTTCCGTGCGTGAGTCAACTGTATTTACTTCTTCACTCTTGAATACTTTTTTATTTATTGGACAAACTTTCGCGAATGTTTGTCAGCTTGACGTGTTATTTATAAAATAAGCGCATATTTGTAACATTTTTGTACATATTCACGTTTTGTTCACTTCGCTCAGTTTTTACATTTTTTCGTTTCAAAGGGCTGAATTATTAATCGCTCGCCGACGCGAAATGAAAATATTTCTTCACAATACCTCTAATACGTGCGCGATGAATGGATTGGGCGCGTTACTATTAGTGGGTATCGCATGTCGTCACGAGTTGCAAGAATCGATCCGCTTTGTTATGGCCTTTTAATGTGTATTCGCCAGCAGATGGGGACAGATACGGGGCTTTTTGTCCTTTCAGACTAATATCAGACGGTTGCAATGTGAAATTATTTCATAACTTTGACCGGATATTGCGAAACTGTTAACAAAATAACCACACTAAATTACGCCCCCAAAAACTTCATTAATAGTCAGAAAAAAATATCGAGTCGATAGCTCAGCTCCGTACAAAGAAAGTAAAAAAATACTATTAATATATTACAATAGAGATGAAGAACATTTGGTCGGAGGGAGTCAGAGAAATTGTTGTCCGATGTAGAAGGACGTAAGCTGATTTCTTGTTTTACAAGTAATGACTTTGTACTTAGGATATAGAGATTTTGATATTATATATATATATACATGTTCATTTTTTATTTATTATTTACTTTTAAGACCAAAAAAGCACACTTAATAATAAAACTGTTATTACTTTTAAATATTAATAAATAATTTATTTATAATATTAGAAATCAAACACTGATTAGAGTCTACTGAACACTTAACATTTGTTTGAAAATGCCCTAACAAGGCGAAACAATTGTCACATAGTTTTTATTTTTATATTTGTAAAAATAAAATTAAGTGTTCATTAGACTCAAATCAGTGTTTGATTTCTAATATTATAAGTTTAAATATGGAGTTCTACAAAATAAACATTAAATCAATCGATATAATATTTTATTTACTGCCTTAGAACGAGGAAACTATCCCTAGTTAGGCAGTTTAGATGAACCACCAGCAAAAATAAAAAATAAAGATGTTTACTTTTACTAACTAATTAATTTGTTGTCCAAAGAATTCATTGTAAATTGCTGTAATAAATATGTAAAAAATAAATAAATTTAAGAGAAGGTAATTTAGAAATCTAAGCATCTTTAGGGCTTACGACCAATCATTGGGTGGTTTAAGTAGCCACTTTACACACTGTGTAACATTCGCCATTCTGCCCATATTTAAACATCTACATTCCCTCAATTCTCTCATTTTTTGTTTTTTAATTTATTCAAATTAATGTTCAAAAGTAAACAAAATCTAGATCGCGCCAAACAAGTAATAAATAAAAGTTTATCGGCGCGTTTCTCGTACATTTTTTTTTCTTTAAATAGTTAATTATCACAAAATATCAAATAAACACAAAAACAAACAACAACAAAAACACTGTTAAAATTGAACAACACAAATATACTTAAACTGGATAAACACAACTTTACACCTTGAAGTTTTGATTCTTGATAAGGAAATCCTTCAATTATTTGCTTCTTTGCTTTAAACTGGTAGAGTTCTTTACATCGGCCGGAAGCCCATTAAATCTGTTGATGTTTGTGAAGTTAAAGAGCTGAAACCTTTTTTTATGCTGGCGGATATTGTCGATAAATCCACCTGGTCCATGAAGAAGTATAGAAATCAGAAAAAAAAAATTTAGGCATTGCCTAGTATGTAGGTAATATAATTCAACTACACGAATCTCACCCGCATAAATAAAGGTTTCAGCTCTTCAACTTTACAAACATTAACAAATGATATAATTTAAGGGATTTAGATGTATAAATGTATTATTGTTTAATGATTTTTTTTTTATATTTCATCAGTTTTTTTTCTCGTGAACTCGTATTTAAAATAATATAAACTCTTATAAATAAACAACTACAACAGTGTAAGTCACTCTCCAAGCACAAGAGTTAGTCTTTTTTTGGAGAGTTACAGTGACAACATTTACTAGATGTGTAAAAGTAGAAATGTATAGAAATTTATTAATAAAAAAAATATAGGCAAAATGGCGAATGTTACACAGTGTGTAAAGTGGCCACTTAAACCAGCCAGTGACTGGTCATAAGCCCTGTAGATGCCTAGACTTCTATATTACCTTCTCTAAAATATTCTTCATATCTGTTGTAATATTTTAATAGAAGTTTTTAGTTGTGTTTGTACGGAGCTGAGCCATCGACTTAATTTTTTTTTCTGACTCTTAATGAAGTTTTTAGCGGCGAAATTTAGTGTGGTTATTTTGTTAAGAGTTTTGCATTATCCGGTCAAAGTTATGAAATAATTTTACATTGCAACCGTCAGAAATTAAATAAGCATTATTTAAAATGAACAGTTTTGAGGCTTCCTCCTTCAAGGCAGATTCTGAAACTTCTTGCGGCACACAGTTTTGCGGACACTGATAGAGGGTTGGTCTATGTGTTACGTATCTTGCCTATATCAAGGAGCAGCCAAAAATCGTCTAGGCGAACTGAAGACTTTCAGTTTTTCAGTTTCATTGCCAAATATAATAGCGATTTCTTAAAAAAAAGTATTGATTTCACAAAATAACTTACTTTTAAACTTTGTACATCTCTTAACAAATTAAAATTAAAAGTAAAAATGATCTTAGAATGTTTTCTGGTCCTGTAAATATAATACGCATCGATGGTTTAGTTCCATACAGAGATAACTATAAATTAGTAGCTATGAGTAATGGCTGGCCAAAGTTTTTACGGATCTAAAATGATTTGTGACAAATAATTATTTATATCATCTTTAGTGAAGTAAATATGTATTTTTTTTATGTGAAATATATGCACAACGTTTAATAGTTTTAGGATTTAAGTTGATAGGAAAAAATTATGGATGGTTCTATCGGAGTATGGAGTGAGTGACAACCTTGTCCGCGCTATTGCTTCTTTGTACAAAGATAGTGTAGCGTGTGTAAGGGTAAATGGGTCATTAACTTCCTGGTTCGACATCCCTAAAGGAGTCAAACAGGGATGTGTAATGTCACCGTGGTTATTCAACATATACATGGATAAATGTATGAAAGAATTGAAAAGTATGGATGTGGGAGTGAAAATGAGTAATCTAACTGTCAGTTGCCTTCTGTACGCCGATGACGCAGTCCTCCTAGCTGACAGCGAAGAGGAACTGCAATCCTTGGTTACAAAGGTTTGCGAAGTGTGCAAGGAGAGTGATTTGCTAATGAATGTGCAAAAGTCGAACGTCATGGTCTTTGAAAGAAATGTAACTATGACTGAATGTAAGATTGTAGTAAATGGAGATAGTTTGAAACAGGTCGAAGAATTTGTATATCTGGGTAGTATGTTTACTAGAGATGGAAATATGGACAAGGATATTGAAAGGAGGGTTAGTGCCGGTAACAGAGTTAATGGTGCCTTAAAGTCTGTCGTAGCAAATAAGTGTCTATCGCAAGAGGCTAAATTAGCAGTTCATAATGGAGTTCTGGTACCAACCCTAATGTATGGAAGCGAAGCATGGAGTTGGAAAAAAAGGGACGAAAGTAGACTGAATGCTGTTGAAATGCGATCCCTCAGGCGAATGTGCGGAAAAACAATGTATGATAGGTGCCCTAATGTCGAAATTAGAGCAGAATGCAAGGCTGAGTTTAAGCATTATCGACAAAATTAAGAAAGGTCTTTTGCGATGGTTCGGTCATGTGGAGCGAATGAATGATGAAAGAACGGCTAAAAAGATTTATGATGCGAATGTGTCTGGTTGTAGAAGTCGAGGAAGGCCGAGAAAGACATGGCATGATCAAGTACAACAAATTCTTGAAAGTGGTCATGTGAAAAGTCGGAATAATCGACGTGCGTGCATGAGAAGATGTATGAATGTGAAGGAAGCAAAGGAAGGGTGCCAGGACAGAGTGGTGTGGCGTTCTATCCTCTCTGCCTACCCCTCCGGGGAAATGGCGTGATGGTTAGTTAGTTAGTTAGTTAGTTAGTTAGTTAGGATTTAAGTTATTATGCAAATTATCAGTACATTTTAATTTTTTACGGAGCTGAAAGATTATTAAGCTTTTTTTATTTCCATATGAAAACGTATGTCTAACAAGAGAAAACCAATAGTTTTAGAGAGGTAAGCCTTTGCAAAATTGAAAAGGGTTTTTTTTTAAATACAACTAATAGTTTAACTGTAAACAATTTTTTTTTAGTTATCTCTGTATAAAACTGAGCCATCGATAAATAATCTTCTACACTCATCTTTTCTGACGAAATATTTGCTAATCGTAAAAAAAAAATAAGTGCTAAAAACGCTAAAAAAAAAAATACATGCCCATCTCTTCGTCAGGACATTAAGTTCACTAACGTGTAAGCATAGAAAAGTCGGAATTCATTCCAATCATATTATATCATTTGAATGCATGACTTGTCTATTTATAGCATTCATGGACTATTGAACAATAGATTTTTGTGGGTAACTCGCAAATGCTGATTTTGATGTTACCTACTAAAAACACACATTCGTGTTTTCCTCTGTGAATCCTACAAATAGGAAAGTCGTAATTCAATCCAATCATATTATATTATTTGAATGCATGGCTTGACTATTTGCATCATTCATGGAGAATTGAACAATTGATTTTCAGTAGGTAACTCACAAATGCTGATTTTGAAGTTACCTACTAAAAACACACATTCGTGTTTGAGGTAACTCACAAATGCTGATTTTGAAGTTACCTACTAAAAACACATATTCGTGTTTTCTTCTGTGAATTCTACAAATAAGAAAGTCGTTATTCAATCCAATCATATTATATCATTTGAATGCGTGGCTTGTCTATTAGTAGCATTCATGGAAGATTAAACAATTAATTTTTAGTGGGTAACTCACAAATGCTGATTTTGAAGTTACTTTGCTGTAGTAATTACACCATAATTTAATATGTAGCTTGTTAATCAGAAATCTGTATCGTGTCGTAGTTTACGCTTTAATCTTATTTATTTATTACTCTTCGTCAGGATATTAAGTTCACTAACGTGTAAGCATAGATAATGAAGAAGGTGTATAGTGAGATAGGCAAAAGTATAAAACCAACGAGCTGATTGGAAACATTCATTTAGAAGCTAACACCAACGTGCAATGATTATATTGATTTCAGTATATTAATGCAATCCGAGTGAAGGACAGGTACGTCTCAAAATTGGTAGGCATAGAAAAATCTTTAACTGGTTATATATAAATATACAAATATTTACAAACAGTTGATTTGTTTGACGACAAAATTAATGATTTAAATATTAATAAATTATATATCGATTGAATATTTTAACTAGGAATGACCCAACTCAAGTTTTTAAGATTATTAAACTTTTATTTATTTTCATTTCAAATAACTAAGTGGTACACTAATATTGATAAAAAACGTGTTCGTGCATTTAGTCCCTGTAAAAACAGGGTTGACAGAAGTTTAAAAATCCTTGAAAATTTCAACGCTTATGAGTTCATGGTTTACCTCTTCGTTGTAGTTCTCAAGGCACTCTTTTAATACCCAACTCATAAAGTGTCCATGCGGCTTGACTGTGGAATCATCTCCCATCCACCATCAAAGATGTTACTACATTATCTCTGTTTAAATCACGTCTGAAGAAACATCTCTCTTCTCTTCCTTAATCTCTCTTCCTTTTTTTTTACCTCATTTTTAAATTCTCTTTCAAATTTATGAATAAAACCATTTTTGCACAAAATCCATTTTTATTTTAAAAATACAATTTATTATTCTGAGTACATTTCATGTATTTTTATCGGTATTCGTAGTATGTGATATTATCCCATTACATTTTATGGTCTCATCAAGAATCGAACCCAAAACCTTATGTGTGTAAGTCAAGAGACTTAACCATTACATCACGGTGGTCACATATTACATAAGAAGTATTGCACATTCGTATTTTTGCGCCACATAAGAAAAATGCCTGGAAAAATCGCCCATAAGTCCGGTGGGTGTTTGGTATTTTGTAATTATAATTGTCGCTTTTTTAATTTAGATGAATAAATGCAGGTCATTTACTTTTTATAATTGTCTTAAATTATCTTGTCGCTATGGTACGATGTTATCTAATTACTTCCCTTTTTAATTTATTAGCTCCCACCCCATGTAATCGTTTTACTTGGCACACCCCTAACTGAACTGTCAACCGTGTGAACTGTCTAAAGGATATCGATCGCATTAAATATAGAAACCAGAACTAGAGTACAACACCTAACCTAACCTAACTTAACCTAACTTAACCCAATATAAGTTATACGCCTCTGGAATAATCTAGAATCTATTATACAAACAAAAAAAATGTGATACGTAAACCCACAAATTTGGTATAACCAGTCAGCAATGAGACGAAAAAAAACTTTAAATTAGTTGCGCAAAGATTTGAAATTCTACAATAGGTTACCTGATATATTTATTACTATCTATATAGGCCCAGAGAGCTTTCACATGGCAGGTATATAATTCAAATTAACGAGTTAAATTATATTACAAGTAATGATTTGTAGGTACTTATCTAATAAACAAGAATTAAAAATAATAAAATAGTATCGAATGACATTATATAAATGTTGTGACTTTAAAAATGTATATTTTATTAACATAAACGGCAAATCTGCCTTTTACAAACATTTATAATACTACATATTTGGCTTTATATATTTTTTCTTAGCATAAATTTCCTTATACCCAAGATTTTTTTTAAAAAATAAACCTAAAAATAATACAAGATTTATATTTATAAAATTAAGCTAAAAATTAAACGGCATATTCAGTAGAAAGTTTAAGTAATAAAACATCCTACAGTAATACAATAAGAAAATCATAAGTACTGTTTCATACAGCTGGGCAAAGTGAACAAAAAACTGTCTTTATTATGAAATGCATGAATAAATAAATATAATTACCATTCACCATCTTTGAAAAAGTTCAAAAGATTTGTTCTATAGGAACAATACCCTACACTAAATATATCGGATACGTGGGAATAACTATTGTTGAGTTCATAAAGTCTGTTTAATACGGCATTACAAGCATACACTGTCCGTGAATTGTTGCTACAAAACGGTGGCACCTGTCTAGTCATTTTTCCGGGCACCAAAGATGAAATACCGCATAAACCTTGGTTTGTACATAATTAAACGTGTTCAAAAAATTACAATAGTTTAAGAGAAAAAAATCAAGTATGCAGTAGGTATAATTTAAATATAAGTAAGCAAAATACAAAAAATTCGTGATTTTTACAGCATTCATACATTGTAAATTATTTTGATTTAAAAACTAAGAATTTTTACTCCAGAAACTGACATTGGAAATCGAAATTTATCAATTTCTCCATACTCGTTTCTGAGCCGGTGTAGTCTGACGATTGGAGAATTCGCAAAATAATTATGTCAACCAGACGCCACAACAAAGGTAGACTACAATCTTGTACATTCATTGGGTACTTTAATACTTGTCAGTTTCATCAAATCAGGGTCGTCTGGTGTGCCATTCTGCATTTTATAAAAATTTATAGTATCGTTAGAAATTCGTTGCTCAGAAAGGGACGACAAAAAAAGACGACGTAAAAGTTTAAGTAACAAATTATAATCAATCGATTCTTCAGAAAAATTAAGTTTGATGTTGATAAATCTGAAAAATTTATTGTGGAGTTTTTCTAATTTCATTACATGCACATTTGCACATTGTAAAAAGCCACATTGCACCTGTAGAAATAAAATTAATGGAAAGGTCTAAAATATGTTTCTTTCATTTTTTTATTTATGCTCTTCTTACATTTTGTCATTAAGCGTATTGTAAATAGTATATATAAGTATAAATTAGTCGTCGGCCTCGTGGTGCGCGTTTGCTCACCATGCGAGAGGTCTCGGGTTCGATTTCCGACTTGGTTGATATGAAATGTTTATTTGAAAGGGTGTTTTCACACCAGAATATTTCATAGTCCCTAGACTGGTACCTGAAGCGTAAGACTGATGACCTTACCTTTATGTAATAAAAATGATCAAGATAAGCTGTAATTGGTGTACCAATGCAGTGCCCGATGCACCATTATGTGCTGATGAAGATGATATATTAGTTTGACACGTCTTATCGTAGGGTAATGACTACAATGAGGTAACTTAAAAGTGCTGAGTTTTAAGTTACCTACTAAAAATACCAATTCGTATTTTTCTCTGTGAATCCTACAAATAGAAAAGTCGGAATTCATTCCAATCATATTATATCATTTGAATGCATGACTTGTCTATTTATAGCATTCATGGACTATTGAACAATAGATTTTTGTGGGTAACTCACAAATGCTGATTTTGATGTTACCTACTAAAAACACACATTCGTGTTTTCCTCTGTGAATCCTACAAATAGGAAAGTCGTAATTCAATCCAATCATATTATATTATTTGAATGCATGGCTTGACTATTTGCATCATTCATGGAGGATTTAACAATTGATTTTCAGTAGGTAACTCACAAATGCTGATTTTGAAGTTACCTACTAAAAACACACATTCGTGTTTTCTTCTGTGAATCCTACAAATAGGAAAGTCGTAATTCAATCCAATCATATTATATCATTTGAATGCATGGCTTGTCTATTAGTAGCATTCATGGAAGATTAAACAATTGATTTTTAGTGGGTAACTAATAAATGCTGATTTTGAAGTTACCTTGTTGTAGTAATTACACCATAATTTAATATGCAGCTTGTTAATCAGAAATCTGTATCGTGTCGTAGTTTACGCTTTCATCTTATTTATTTATTACTGGGTACCAAGACGATTTTAAGCGCATTCCTACATATATGTTTACATTGACGGGATGTTTATAAATCTCAATCGCTTCTCTTAATAATCAAGTTAGGTGACTCTACGGTCTCCCTAAGATTACATGCTCGAAGGAAATCTCCATGGGGACAAAATATATATCACAGAAAGATTGTCAGTTTTGCCGGAATGTATATTGGCTAAGCAAATAACAAAACGGCTCCTCCGTATTGAAAAAGGACCAATCGACTATTTGCCGTATTGTCAACATTTGGTATTATACAATTTGGTGTGCCACGTTTAGCCGTAATGTAAATTAGTTAATATTTTTAATCTTTTATGAGACTGTTAGGGTGATAAATATCATAATTTTGTACTTTTTCAAAAAGGAAACCGGACAATTTCCCTTTTAATTACTATATGTTAAATCAAAACGAAATACAACTAACCCAACCTAACATAATATAACAGATCAAAATATTGTACAAACACCGTTACGAGTTTGGGTCTTCAGGTATTTCCTTCTTAACTCTTAAAAGGCAGGGGTAAAAAAAATCATTTGGGCGCAGTGATGTAACATCAGACAATTTTAGCAAAAGAATATTCTGAAGTTTACACATTTGAAAAAAAAAAGAGATAATCTGTTTAATAATCCCTTTTCCATAATTCATCAAAATAAAAATATAATTTAGGCCTATTATAGCAAAATAAATAAAATATCATAAATATTTTAATACATGCGTGCACCCCCGCTCACTGCCAATAATCGACTGAATTCATTTTACACAAACACCGGCCACAGAACAGCGTCTCTGTCTTCCTTGTTGCGAGTTCTATCTTCGTGCTCTCTCTTAGAGAGATTTTTTTTTCTGTATTGGCGTCACATCCATTCTTCGCTTAACAAGGATAAATATTGTTTTATTGAAATCCTCGCTCTTTATACAAATTTTGCTGTTCAAATTTGGTGTGAAAATGTAAATTTGAAGATTTACAAAAAAAAATACAACTTCATCATTAAAAAAAGAAAAATGATATATCAAGCCTTGTGTCGTATGTAGACTCGTGAGACATCACAGCCACACAAGAGTTGATAATAAGATAATATGGGCTATAATATTCATCAAGTCATATTTTTTTTCTCCCAGTAGTATTGATTAGACACCCGGTTTTTACCTGAAATCAAGCCACCTTAACTTATTTTAGATAGCAAATATTATTGCTGATCGTTATGTCATCTGGAATGAATAACGCAATACGATTAATCGCCGATTGGCTCTTTTACAATACGGAGATGTTTTATAATTTAGTTAACCAATATTTATTCCAACAATGTTTTGAGTATGTCAAAACATTTGAAGACTGGCTGGATTTCCTCCCTAAGGAGTTATTTAGATCTAAATTGGTTGCAACAGAGAGGAAAAACATTTTTGCGGAAGGGGAAATGGAAGTCTAGGCATTTACAGGGCGTATGACCTTAACTGACACTTAAATTGGGTTGTAGTCTCGTGGTTAGTGTCTTGAACTCAAGGATCTAAGGTCTGTGGTTTGAATTCCACTCTACCCCAACCTGATTCCCATTTTCTAATAGTGAGATATTTACAACTCGTTGAAAATGGCTCTCAAAATTAAACTTTTATTTTATTTTATTTTATTTTATTTTATTTTATTTTATTTTATTTTATTTTATTTTATTTTATTTTATTTTATTTTATTTTATTTTATTTTATTTTATTTTATTTTATTTTATTTTATTTTATTTTATTTTATTTTATTTTATTTTATTTTATTTTATTTTATTTTATTTTATTTTATTTTATTTTATTTTATTTTATTTTATTTTATTTTATTTTATTTTATTTTATTTTATTTTATTTTATTTTATTTTATTTTATTTTATTTTATTTTATTTTATTTTATTTTATTTTATTTTATTTTATTTTATTTTATTTTATTTTATTTTATTAGGGAAATCAACAGTTCTTCATACATATTTTTAGTAAACAAACAGATATAGTGTATAAACTCAGAACTAATAACATATTTCCACATAGTATACAAAGTTAGTAAAGAAAATATATTACATATCAAATAAATACATACAATATATACATATAAAAATGTTATTTTCATGTACTCAAAAATCAAAGATTTTTTAAATATTAATTTTAAGAACATTAAGTTACTGTAAATTGGGCGGGATAAGGACAAAAATGCTTGAAGAGAGGATAAGGAGGGGGGGGAGATGTACATATTTATTATTATAATGTCTACTAAGTTACATAATACATTTTTAGTGTAAATTTTAAATCTGACAGAGTGATGTTTGTATAATCTATATTTTTAAATTTTGTATTGTACATTGAAAAATTCCTACGAAAAAAAGCATTTTTAACATACGATGTTTTACTTATTGGTACATGAAACAGGTGGTACCGTCTACAATCCTTATTCCAACACAAATATTACGTTGAATTTTAAAAAATAAAAAAAACAGCCAATGACAGGTCATAAGCCCTGTAAATGCCTAGACTTTTTTTTTTCTCAAAAATGTTTTTTTTTCTCTGTTGCAACAAATTTAAATATGTATTCCAGCTAAAATACTCGTAACAATTCGGTTGCTAAATCTATACCATCTAGGGATTATAACTTTAAACGTAATATTTTATAATTATAAAATAATAGAGGTATAAGGTAATAAGGTCCAGTTGATATAAAGATAGATTAACATAACCGTCGATTCATTCAACGAAACTTGAATGCATTTTGTTTAACAGATTAGAACATTATAATTGCCGCTTGTTCTGGCTCTTGATTTCAACTAGAGGTTTAAAAGAGATTTTTAATTTTAGCCGTTCAAAAGGCTTCGTTGTACTTTATATTTCAACCGTACGACCCGACCCGTTGATAATATTAATAAATAAATTCAAGTTTAATAGGATTTAAAAAATAAAGTGCACTTGTGTAATGTGGTGCATAGGGCAATCCCTTTTTTTTACATCAAATGAACGTATTTATGTAGAAAGCAGCCAGTCCACAATTTTGAAAAAAGCAATATTGATGTTATCGGATGCAGTAAGGTCAATTATTTATCCTGCGCAAAACAGCCAGACCGCTTTCATACAAAAAATTGTTTTAATCACCTTCTGAAAATAGTGTCCATCACAAAAACGGTTTTTCTCAATTTGCAGAAAATACCCACAGCACTATAAAGTCTTAACGAATTTATAAATCATTAAAACTGGTCAAATACATAATTAATTTCTTGTTTGTAATGTAAAAAAAAAACTAATATATTCCTTGATTATCATTTGTTAAAGTCAAAAACATTCCAACTGTTGTTGAAATTTATTTATTCACTCTTTTCACAAAGGTACTATTATCTCAGTTTCACTTTTCTGTGGCTGGCTGCTTTCTGCGTAATAACGTTCAAATGTAGCCTTAGTTCAATCATTGGTTAAATGAATGTTAGGTGATGTGTCATTTCAATTTAACAAAATAAGACATCTTAATTCATACATATTCCAACAACAAAAAAGATACATGTTTTGAGAATATGTTCAAAAAGTAAAATAATCTCGTAAAGAAAAACTCACTCAAAGACGTAAAAAATATCAATGTCCAAATCAATATTGTTCAACAAAATGTTGACGCTGTCTAAAGTAACATTAAATTTGGAAAATAAATCCTAATTATCGGCATCATTTCAGGCTTGTCGTCAGTACCACGCAACAACCGAAAGGTAATTAAATACACAGCCCTTCTAGTCTTCAAACTGTTGGAACCAAGCATACCTTGGAGAAACTCTGTGAGATAAAGCCACGGATAATATTTGTGCCCCCTCATGTAGAAAAATCGAAAAAAAATTCTTTTAAACCGTCTCCACCATAAGAAAGTTCATCATCGAGCCACTCTCAAGTCTACTTCGCACCAACGACTTACGCTTGAGGTGCCAGTCCAAGAACATTTAAATATTGCAGTTCAATTTTTGTTTAAATCAATAAGCCGTTAATCAAATCCAGGACCTCAAAAATGACAAGCTATTCTTGAAGACCTCAAGAATGGTAGACCGTTTTTGAGGACCTCAAGAAAGGTAAGCTATTCTTGAGGTCCTACGTTTATTGTTTTTTTTTCTTTATTCAATAAAATATACACATTATTACAATATTAATACATTACAGAGAACACAAAGTATTAAAATGTATTTTATCCCGATAAACTATTCAATAATAGTTTGTCATCGGGTGCTCAGACATTAGTTTTAATTAATAATCAAATAAAAAGAGTACAGATATAATACTGTATACGTATTAAATAATGAACATAAAATAAATTTAAAAAATGAACAGATAAAAAAAATATTATGTATCTTTTTTGGGTGATACCGTGTATGTTGGATTTGATCCGACGTTTCGGCTACCATTGCAGGAGCCATCTTCAGGGAAAACTAAAGGTGGCTCCTGCAATGGTAGCCGAAACGTCGGATCAAATCCAACATACATGGTATCACCCAAAAAAGATACATAATATTGATAACAGTGACCGTGAAAACCTTCGCACCTAGATAAAAAAAAGTTTAAATAAATTTTAAAAAAATTAAGTAAGAAAATAGAGTAAAATAATACAATTTAAATCAAAGAATATAATAAAATGGAATATATTTTAAATTAAAAAAAAAAATTAAACACATTTATAAATAGTGTGATCTCATAAATGTAATCAAAACAAAATAAAAAATAAAACACAGTAAATCGAAAAGTTCAATTCATATCTACAGAAAAAAAAAAAAATAAGAAAGTTAAAAAGACTTATTCAAATTAAGATCTAAAAAATGTAAATATAATAATAACGAAATAAAAGAAAGAAAGGTTTACCTAAGAAATAACAAAAATATATTCAATGAGAGATAAAAAAATGGTTTACATAAATAATAAATCAATAAAGCTAATTTATTAGTTTTGGTAGTAATTTTAATATCAAACTCAAAATTAATTTAGTAAATTTAAAAAAAAAAAGAAAAGTTGCTTTCTTTTGAATATCTGCCTGTTTTTTTATTAGATGGATGCCTTTTTATGGACTTTAATAAATATTAAAAAGAACGAACGTACGAAAAATGGTTTTATAAATGAGGGGGTTAAATGCAAAACCGCCACTGTGCATGATCACCATTTATGGGAAGATCAACAAAACCAGTAGCCAAACGACTATTTCTGTTCAATGTGCCTATGAAACTTATTGAATAGTCTTTTTGCTGCTGGTTTAGCTGGTCTTCCAAAAAACAGTGACCATGCACGGTGGCGGTTTTGCATTTAAACCCCTCAAATAGTGATATAGCGTTCTACGTTCTTATTTAATAATATAATATATTTTGTTTGCACCACAACAGGCCAGGAGGCCCAATTACAGCGGTGAATTACATCACAGAACACCCAGGCTTGAGAAAAATCACATTTAATTTTTGTGTTCTCACCGGGAATCGAACCCGGAACCTTCCGTCTGTGAGTCAAGCGTCTTGACCACGACACCATGGAGGCCGCCGATTTATGTTTATAAGAAAAATTGTGATATTGATTTAGCTGCGTTTATTTTTGTGCATATTTGAATGCATTCGAATTAGAATTTAAATGTTTCTGGCTCAAGGAAGCGTGAATTTCATATCGAGGAAATTGTTTTCATCTAGACAGTTTCTTGCGAACTATTCATCTATATTACGCATGATATGGTTCAATAAACATGCGATTAAAGCAACGACCGTATAAAGTTATAATTCTACATAAACAGGTATGTTTAAGAAATAAAATTACAAATAACAATTCAAGTTCTTTGAATTAGTCAGATAAATCTATATCTATCTATCTTGTGTTTCTTTTATGTATGTATATACACGCGCATATGTATATGTGTGCTTGTATATATATATATATATATATAAGTTCTAGCTGACCTGACAGACGTTGTCCTGCCCGAACGTTGGCTTGCCTTGAAAAAATACTTATTATTGATAAGTAGGTACCTAGGTACTTGTTTGTGATTAAATTCCAAAACTAAAAATTGTTAATATTCAAATATTAAATTCAAGTAGGTACTTGTTTATGGTTGAATTCCAAAACATAAAATACTTAAAAATAAACATTTTTTCAAATATGGCATTATTTTTGCAAACGTCAAACTCTGGTCTTCTCACCAACAGAGGGGTGTACTTAAGTGGGAATACGATTTTTTAAAATATACTGAATTAAATATTTATTTAGTATTACCAAAAATCCAATAGAAATAAATAAATGGTCAGAAATTATAAAGAGTTTAAGGAAAAAATCTGATTGAGATCCACAAAAAACAAATGCTGTTGGTAAACATTCAAAAACAAACATTTTTTATTTTCAAAAAAACAAAATATTTTCATTTTTTTGTCAATGCATTCTCCTCAAATGCAACCCTGGTAGATTGATTAATAAAACATGTATGCTCTTTTTATCTTTTTACACATTAGATTGAAGATTTTAATATCTACGAACACGCACAGCGCAAAGATCTATATTTCTCCGAAAACCGCAAGTAAAGTTCAGTGACATCACACGTACAGAAGAATTATACATATAAAGATATCAATATGACATATTACATAGACATACACATTGTGTATACTCGTAAGGTTCTTTTTTTTTAATTTCATTTATTATTTTCTTTATTTTTAAATACATATTATAAAGTAATGCCTAGAAGAAGAAGACCTGTGCCAAGGCAGACTAATATATAGGTTTATTTATATATCTCCATATACATACACACACAGGTGCGCACCCTTATAGACATTCATACACGTACATACACATATACACGTACATACACACATATACATGCATTTATACAAACACATGTGTATACATACACATACACATACCCACATAAATATTCATACATATATATACACACACATATACATAAACCCCCGACATACACATATATACATACATAAATATATATATATCTGTAAATATATATATATATATAATTTGTCAGTTCTTTCTATTAACTTGTGAATTATTATTATGTATTAAAATGTGATTGCCTAGCTTGAAACGGGGTATGTACACTTGTTAGCTGGGCATTTTTTTTAAACAATGTAAATGATAAAATTGTGACAGGAATGGTTGACTGTACAGAGCTGCTTGTTTTAATAACAATACATGTGCCAGCCAGGATTTGTAGACGGTACCACCTGTTTCATGTACCAACAAGTAAGACATCGTATGTTAAAAATGCTTTTTTTCGTAGGACTTTTTCAATGTACAATACAAAATTTAAAAATATAGATTATACAAACATCACTCTGTCAGATTTAAAATTTAAACTAAAAATGTATTATGTAACTTAGTAGACATTATAATAATAAATATGTACATCTCCCCCCCCCCCCCCTCCTTATCCTCTCTTCAAGCATTTTTGTCCTTTTTTGTCCTTTTTTGTCCTTATCCCGCCCAATTTACAGTAACTTAATGTTCTTAAAATTAATATTTAAAAAATCTTTGATTATTGAGTACTTGAAAATAACATTTTTATATGTATTATTTATTATTATTATTTATTTATTTTTATTATTTATTTGATATGTAATATATATATTCTTTACTAACTTTGTATACTATGTGGAAATCTGTTATTGGTTCTGAGTTTATACACTATATCTGTTTGTTTACTAAAAATATGTATGTAGAACTGTTGATTTCCCTAATAAAATAAAAATAAAAAATAAAAAAAATAAAATAAAATAAAATGTATAGATAAATTCAAATAAATCTAATATCTGAAGCAATGAATTATTAAGATATTAATTTTAATATATTTGGGTACAGACAAATAAAGAATACAAGGGAATCTCCTTAAACATGTTTTTTTACACTCTTTCTAAATAACAATGACCAAAAATTAAATATATATTTTTTTTAAACATTAATTTAACAATACGCTATACTTAAATATGTAGCTATTTTACTTACTTGGCGTATAATATTTATGATTGTGTTAGTGAACAATCTTTGTTACGATTATTTTTAATATTATGACATCATGTTAAGAAAAAAAATATGTACAGTAAATAACAAAAGAATATTCTTTTTGAAACCCTAAATCTTTTTACAGGATACAAGGAAATTTTTCCAGGATTGCACTTTTTTTATTTTACATTTTTTTAACACGGTACTGTATCCCCCGTGTAAAAAAAGGCGGGTGTTTTTGACTCAATGGCTGCTCTCAAATGAATGTCTTGAATAGGAAATCGAGTGAATATACGTCCGCCTCGTTAAGTAGTGGTTGACGCGTTTGTCTATAATTTTGGTGACCAAGATTTGATTTCTGGCAGGGTGAACGTAAAACACTAGTTTTAAAAATGGTTCTACACTGCGACATTTTAATACACCTTAAGAGTAAAACTGATCCACTTACCTACCTTGCAACAAAAATAATCTAGAAACGCTGAAATTGGAGTGACAATGAAGAGCCTTATGCACCACTAGTTACGGACAGGGAAATGATGATCAACCAACAGAAAAACCAATAAACTGGGTTTCAATAAACTGAGTTTCAATAAACTAAAAAAAAAACGGAAAATAAACTAACAAATATGATAAAATTAAACAAACTTCCCTGAATATGTATAATATAAACCGCAAGGCGGCTTCCGTAGTGTAATGGCTAAGATACGTAACTCACGTACAAAAGATTCCGGGTTCGATTGCAGATGAGAGCACAAAAAAATTATGCGATTTATCTCAAGCCCGGGTATTCTGTGCCCACTTTAACCACTGTAATCGAGCCTCCTGGTCTGTTGTGGTACAAAAAAAAATTCATTAATGAATAAAATATATATTTTTTTAATTAAGTAAAGGTTAACACACCTAGCCATTTCGAGGCCGACAAATCTCCACTTCATTTCCTTTTTTTAAAGATTTTTACCTGAGAGTAGCAATCGAATCAAAAACACTAATCATTAATTTTAATTTTAAAAAACAAATACAAAAATTGTAAAAGAATAAATAAATTATTCTAGGGATTTTTTTTATTTTTTGGGGATATCAACAGTAATACATGTAACAAAAATATAACAAATTAAATAAACAGAGAATAAAACCAATGACAGATATCCACAGAAATACATTAAATACACGTACAATACGTACTAGTGTGTTTGTGTGAGTGTGAGTGAGAGGGTGGGTGAGTGGGTGTTATATTGGAATGAGGGTGGGCATGTGTGAAAATATTGCACAAGTGTCAAGTGTCGAAAATATAAATATATATATAATATTAAAAATTAGATACAAAATCAAATAAAATAAGTTAAAATAAGACTTTATTATTAAAACTAAGTATAAGACAAAAAAGTATGTTTTAAGACGCGCATTTTAAGTTTTTCGCATTCAGAACTGTAATTATTTTTTACTCTGAATGGACATGAACATTTGTTAAATTAAATGAAAATAATTGAAGTATCGAACGGTGTATTTTCTTTTGTTTATCATTAATTGTATACGCCATTTTCGTTTGAAAACGCTCTTATCACAACATTTCAACCAATGATAAAAAAGTGCACTTATGCACGGCGTTTTAATCAAACTCAACCAATTTTGATTGGGTTCGCTATCTAAGTAAAAAGTTTCCTTATCACCTGGCATTGAGCGAATCACTTGGAAAATTTGATATCAAAGTGGTTATCATACGAGAACTGAAACTATTTCATGGATTTGAATTAAAATATTTAGATACACGTGTTGTAAATAATATATAACTAGTTGAATTATTATTCATTTATTCGTTTTAAACTTGAACTACAAACATATATGCTCTTTGGCGAGCTTATTGCTGAAAGCAATGTCTTCTAGCCAACCAAAAAATAGACCTGTCATAGATTAAAAAGTCAAAGTACTTTTTAAAAAAAATCTAAACACGTGAAGTTATTTAAAAAAAAATTACAACTGTTTTTTTAGTGGGCAGAAAAACTTTTTAACTAAAATACTTTAAACAAATTACAACGGGGATGGAGAATACCTTAAACAAGGTAATATGGAAGTCTAGGCATTTATAGGGCTTATGATCTGTCATTGGCTGGTTTAAGTGACCATTTACACACTGTGTAACATTCACTATTTCCCCTATGTTTGAACATCCATATTTCTTCAATTCTTCCATTTGTTGATTTTAGTGAAGTGAAAGGGCTGAAACCTTTATTGTTGTGAAGAGATTCATCTGACTTAATTATTTCACATACTAGGCAACGCCTGAAAACAATTTTTCAATTTTTAAACCTCTTCTTGGACCAGTTAGTTTCATTACAATATTTGAGTTTGCTACTACTGCTACTACTGCTACTACTACCATCACGCCAATTCCCCGTAGGGGTAGGCAGAGAGAATGGACCGCCACACACGTCTATCCTGGCATACAATCCTAGCCTCTTCCACATTCATACATCTTGTTCTGTCTGCTTTTGACATGACCAGACTTAAGATTTTGGTTTATCTGATCATGCCACGTCTTTCTTGGTCGTCCTCGTCTAACTTTGCCGTTCATTTTCGCCATATATACTTGTTTTACCATTCTTTCGTCGCCCTCCAAATATATTTAAGATGTTAATCTTAATGACTACCGAGGGGGTGAAATCCAGTCTTTTGTCTACAAACATTTGGACAAACTCAAATATTGTAATGAAATACTTTTGTTTATCCTATTATATGACGAGAAATATGAGATCAGACAATTAGTTTAAGAGGAAGGTAATAAAAGAAATAATTATTTGTTTTAACCCAGAGAAAAGTTAGGGTTTTAAGGATACATAATAATGTTTAAGGCGTTCCTGAAGAAACGCTATCTAATTTTTCTTCATACAAACCTAATCCCGTATTTTGACCTGGATTATGGCACTACAGTAAAAAAAAGTCAAACCTATCGATATTTATCTCGTTCTGCCCCTTTTGTTTTGTTTTTTTGATAAATTGTTTCTTATGGGAACTAGAGTCATCCAAAACCCCTAAAAAGCACACGAGTTATATCTGCCGTCTTCACGAATCGCATAAGGTACCGACACGGAAAATTTCATTTTGATACTCTTTCTTACAAATAAAACAAAATCGGTTCAGTTTAGGGTGCGGAAATCGGAAATACGAGACCTTAACTTTGTCTATTTTGATTAGGCATAATCGGTTCGACGCGCGACGCGCATTTGTCTGTTTCGTACAGTATCGGGGAGGCATCTGCAAGAGTGATAGAAAAGCTATGTTCAAATACTTAATCATAATTATCGGACTCACGGACCAAAGGTCTGTGGTTCGAATCCCACTCTACCCCAACTTGATTCACATTTTCTAATAGTGAGTTATTTACAACTCGTTAAAAATGGCCCTCAAAATTGAAATATTTGGGTAAATCATAAGAACGCAAATATTTATTTATATTAAAAATAAAAATAATAATTTGGCCCTTCCTTCGCATATTCCCTTTAAGTGCCAGCAAAGGTTTTTTAATTTATTTGAAAAAGAAGCTCATTCCAAAGTCCTTAAAAAATTACTGTTAAAGTACTCTTCAAATTACTAATGAACTTACCAAGTGCTTTTTTATTAAAAAGTCTTATTAACACTATTCCTCTGTAAGTGTAATGATGCTGTCTTGTCGTTGTAGGGTAAAGTATTTGTTTTAAAAGCACCACCCCATCCAAATATTCCATAGTGTAGTTCAAAAAATACACGAAATTATTATTATGATACTGATGTCCGTTGGATTTGATAGTGTAGATACAGTTACACTTAATCTGTTTTTTTAATAAAAAATGGATGTGATATGTTTTACACTGTTCGAGGATTATCATCAAAGCATTATTTAAATTTATATTTGATGTATTATATTGATTTCATTATATAAATATTCTAGTGAATTTGAAACACTAAACAGCTAAATGGTAAATTTACGCATTGTGTAGCCAGTCAATTAGTATAAGTATTTTGTTTATCTGTTGAGACATATACGTATTAATGGATACCTACTCATTTTTTTCTAGGTTATTATGCCATGTATGATTTTTCCTTCTTGACACTGGGTTAAAAATGTACGTTGCAATGCTGACGGCATAATAATCAGGAAAAATATCAGTATGTAAAAGACCGTGACATCCTATGTACTTATATTATTTACTAAGGATTATTTCTTTTGTAAATGAACATTTATTTTCTGCATTCAATTTTTTACCAATCATTATGTTTTGTCAACTCAAATATCAACAATGATTTAAAATACAGAGTAATCATATTTTTTATATTATTTCACCCAAAAATATCCACTTGTGCAAATATTTAATAACTGTTTTATTTGTTAAAAAAATTTGCGCTTTTTGCTCTTCATTTCTTGGTTTCAAGTTCGTATCCCATCTGTATCAACATAAGGTAAATTTAATTTTAACAATTGATTACTTTATATCGGTTTTTATAAAGTTTTCAAAACGTTATGAGAATTTGTTTTGTTGTATGTTTTTTTTTATATTCATTTCAAATTTGAAAATTTTATATGCATTTTAAACAATTTGTTTGAATTGTCGGATCGAAAATGACAATATATTTTAAAAACGGGTGTAGAAATTTGACATATTAATAAAATTAATGTTCAGCCTGATGAATCTCAACCACGTTAATATAGGTTTTAATTCTTTTACTTCCCAAAAGTCAACAGCTTCTAAACCACATACCACGTACTACATTTGAGGACTTAATTCTCTTTGGCGGTGCCCACATACAAAGAAAAATCGGCAGAAAAAAAAATTCTATAACGCCATGTTTGTTTTTAAAAAAAAATAGTTTTTATGTTTTTATAATAGAGAAATATCACATACTACGAATACCGATGAAAATATATGAAATGGATTAAGAATAATTAATTTTATTTTCAAATCAATATTGATACTGTAGAGAAATGTTTTCTTACGTAAATGTGATTTTTTTAAAAATAAAAACACATTACTAGAAAAACGCGACGTGTTTGGCCTTGGTTGTTGTGACATCAAAATTTGTGATAATGTTCTTAAAAAATTTCAATGACCGGGAACAAATAAACATGAATCATGACGTATTAAGGGCGTGGCCAATTGAATGACCGTTTTTGCGGGAATCTAAAATTAGAAATTAAAAAATATTTTTTACGTTACTAATAATGAGTTAATTTTTTAAAATTAAAGACAGTATTTCATAGTCCTTTACCTTTCTATTACTTTGAAAACGTTTTTAAAAAACGTGATATTTCTCTATTACTGTTCCGCACGTCCGAAGATGGCAGATAAAACAAAGCGCTTTACAATGTTTTTGGGTGGTCCTAGCTCATATAAAATACGATTTATTAACAAATATAAACACACAATTGGTAAGTACATGTCAATGATGGATATTAGATGTTTGGTTTCTAAAAAATCATCTCTCAAGTGGCATAATCCAGGGAGAAAATACAACTCTTAATAAACCTACGTAATATTAGGCTGCCTGGCTTGTTGTGTATTATTTTTTAATGTATAAAAGTAACACCTGTAATTCAAACATGATGCTAGTTTACTGAAAGCATCCACTGCATATTGACTGCACATGTTCTTCAACCAAACTATAAGATTAGCACGTTCAGATAATATTGCTGTACTCCGATAAGAGACCAATATGTTCTATGATTTATCCATTTTAGGTCAGTGTCTACCATACCACTAAGCCAATAGCACAAGTTTAAAAAAACTCATTAAACCTCTTCCATTCAGATAAAAAAAAACTTCAAAACGGATTAGTGACAGCTGTAATGAAATAACGCCTTCTAAGTGTAAATTCATCTACAAAATGGGAGGCGTAAACCGTAAGTCGAAGTTTAAAAAAATACGTTTTTATTAATAATAATAATTAGAGCACCAACAATTTTATTATTTTTATTTTATTTATAAATTTATTGCAAAAAAATTATATGCGTTCTTAATAACAGGGAATCTATATAAAATCAATTAATGTAAAATAAAAACAGAGTGTTCTCTGTTATGATAGTCTCCATCTAACATGGCACAGCCTGTTCTAAGATGGAGATTTTCTATCTTTAGAGCATAAGTAGTCCTATACTAATAAAACAATAACATGAAAAAGAAAAAGAAAAACTACTTAATTATAAATGCCTAGCTAATCAAATATAAGAAATAAAAAATCATTATTATACAAATTTAAAGTATATATATGTGCCAAGAATACATGTTACTTAAACATAAATAATATAGTATAATATATAATAAAACAAATATAATCAATGAAATACATAAAAATATAAATAATTTGTGTACCAATTATATAAAGTAGGTACTTAGTTTTTTGATTTACATATATTTTTCAAAAAAATCTCTCGCTCCCCTTTTTATATGTGCAGTTATTTTTATTTTAAAATTTGTTTTACATTTTAAGTCTTTTATATTTGGCAATAAATCATTAAATATTTTTGGAGCAATAACATTGTATTGCTTTTTACCAAAGGCGGTTGATACAAATGGGACAATACAGTTAATTTGTGTTGCTGAACGAGCGTTTACATTTTGTTGGGCTCTTTTGACCTCACTTAATTTATCATAAAATTTAAGTAGTAGATGTGATAAAACATTTAAATTTATCGCACCCCCAGAAGTACACTGTCGTAAGTCTATTTTTGACTGTTTTAAGTAATAAATACAGTTTAACCACGTTTTTCTTTTCTTCGAAAAGCACTTGAACATCTCTACGATTTTTTTGAGCAAGATATACGTGCCACAAACCTTCGAATTCTTTAAAATTAACTGAGCAAAATGCCACGGAGAACACTGAATTTCCTATGATGCTTCAGTATTTTTCTCATAATTTTTCAGTCAAATCATCATGATCATAGAACAACGACGCATGGGATTTTCTTCAACTTTACATGAGAGCAGTTTAATGTTTTTTTGGACACTAACTCACTACTCGATAATTACAAAAGTATATCATATCATTTGGTACTTGGGTGAGTCAAATATTTTATTTTTTTTCAAACCCGGAATATAAAGCCTTTATAGAACTGTTTTAAGATCAGTTATAAAATAAAGTCAAAGTCGCATTTTTCGCACTTCCGTCGTTGTTCTACGATTTTTATTTTTAACTGTATTTTTACTCTACTGTAAAACGTTTGATTTAGATATACCACAGTGTACTTCTGGGGGTGTTTATTTTGGAAACCATCGCGCCGTGCTATTTCCCCGTTAAAATCGGCAAAGAGGATAAAACGCAAAACCCTTATTTCTCTGCATACATATCTCGCTTTTTCTACATTCATATCATCTTATTCTTTATATTTATTTTTTTTATTCTTTATTTAGACAACCAACAGCTATATTTAGCTTATTTAGTCAACGAAACAAATTACAAATAAGCCAATTACAGGTTTTCACAAGTAGCATCACAGTTAGTTAAAAAAGATTCTCGAACATAAAATAAACAGTTATCTAATGTAAATCCAAAAGAAAAGAAACTATTTAACGAATAATTTCGAAAGCGAACGCCGCACATAATTATGGTTATTTGCAAATAAATGTTTATTTTATGATTTTATTATATCATTGAAATTTTTAAAAATTTGCCATAAATATGTATTTTGCCTTTTATTAGATGAAACAAGAGGAATATGAAGAAGAAGGTTATTCCTTAGAACTTTGGGAGGAACATTAACAAAAAGTTTGCATAGTAGTTTAGGACAGTCGATTGAACCAGAGGCAATTTTTAATAGATAAATTATATCAGCTTTTTTATAACGTTTTTGCAAAGGTGATGTTTATTACATATGTGAATATATTCATCGGCTTTAAACTCAAGTTTCAACCGGAAACACATTTACTTTACGAATTTCTTTTGAATATTTTCAATGCGTGACGTTGTACATAGGATTCCATATTTGGGATGCATATTCCAAGTTGCTTCGCACCAATGTACAGTAAAGGATCTTTTCATGAACACACGACGTCTCACATGTCCATCTTCTAGACTTTGTTGGATTTTGCCAAAAAGTGTTTGAATGTTCCTTAATGTATCTTGTCAATCGCATAATTCCATATTTCATAACACATATTGTGTTTATTGTATATATCCCAAAGTTTCTACGAACGTCTATTTCTGTTGTATCACGAAATAAGCTATAACATAATAATAATATTCAAGTTGATTCAGAAGTTTCGTGAATTTTGCAGCCACGCCGTACTCGCGGGAGTTTGCCAAGCTAATAATGACATAAGTTTGAAAGTTTTATTTTTTGAAATGCGTCATATTGGTTCGACGAAGTTGTGTCCGTTATATTTTGCGAATCTATGATGGTGATTATATTCATGACGCCTATGCCGGGAAAGTTTATTCGAAATAATTTATCTTTTTGATTGTTTGTCTTGGTGGGTAAAGGACCCAAGAGAAAAATAACTAAAATGTCTTCTTGTAGCAAACTTTTTGCATAATAGATGTGTTGATACATAAAAATGCAGTAGATTATCTTCTCTTGGGGCAATGAAACATTATAAGTATTATATTGACCACCATGATGCAATGGCTAAAACGTTTGATTCACGTACAAAAGGCTCCGGGATCGATTCTTGGAAAGAACACAATAATTAAGTGTGATTTTTCTCAAGCTTAGGTGTTTTGTGCTGTAATTCACCACTATAATAATTTTATTTTATTTAAATCTAATAATTTAACTAATTGATTTAATAATTTTATATATGAATTTATTTTTTTTATAAATCTTGGGTAAAATGAAATTTATGTTTTAAAAAAATAAAATATTAAGACGAATATGTTAGTATTATATTTTTTTGTAAAAGGCAGATTTAATAAAGTAATAATAAATAATGATTTGGTTTTTTTACCTGTTGTGGTAAAACAAAAGACATATTTAATCTTACATTTTAATAATTTTGCCTTAAGTTTGGCTTTGAGTTACGATAAACTAGGTACATAAAATATATAAAATCTCACCCTCAAAACCAAGTGTTGTTTTAGAGTAATATTTTTTTATTTTCATTCTATTATTTTTCGTTTAATATTTTTGTAAAAATATTCAATAATTATTATAACCGTTTAATTATTCTCTCATAGGGCATTGTTTGGGCATCTCCAATCCCACTTTTATTTTAAATAAATGAGTCTTACCCATTAAGTGCCATTTCAGGGATTATGAAGTATCACAATAAAAGCGTCTAATAAATGAGTTCAGTTTTGCATATTAACTATCATTATTTTTATACTAATTAAGTAAAAAAAAAAAAAATTACAATCAAACCGCGAAACAACAAAACATGGAATCTTCATAATTTTAATTGTACCCCCAGCTATATATACTAGTTTTCTTGTATGACAGTGAAAAAATACAGTGTTAGTTCCGATTTGGGACCGCGGACATACTTCCCAAATGAAAAATTGGAGTGCAAAAACACATTTAACTTTTCCCCCGCCAGGAATCAAACCCGGGATCTCAAGCGCGGTAGGCAAACGTGCTAAGCATTACTGTACCAGGTGAACTAACAAATCTCCACTAAATTATTTTTATCAGGATGTTTACCTATGAATAGTCATTGAGTCGAAAACACTCGTCTATACGCAGAATCTGCCCGGACAAGGGTAAATAATTATTTGTTGAAATTTTATTTTTTTTTTCAAAATGGGTTTTTAAGATTAACTTAAAAATTTCAATTTGGGGCTAATTAAGTGAGTTGTAAATAACTCATCATTAGAAAATGGGAATGGGGAAGTTAGGGTAGAGTTGGGTTTAAACCTTGGAAATCCGATCCGTAAGTCTGTAAACTACTGGAACATAACCCGATTCTTAAAAACAAGTCATATATCGTGGGCATACAAGAGAAATTGACCAAGTGACAAAATCAATCATGTTCAGGGGAGCCATTTTAGTGTTTTTCTAGAGTTCAATTGCTTCTCAAAGATCAGAGTTTTCAAGTAGGTGGTTGGTAATTTTACATTATATGAACGATACTTTTAACGTTAATGTAAAGTAAAAACGTACTTAAAAATATTGTTACTTTTTTATAAAAAAAAAATTAAAAACTTAGTCAATTTTACCTGTAAAATTTGACATGAAATTTTGCAGATAATCATTTTTGTTCCGTTTATTGAGGGATGTAGTATTTTAATTTATAACTATAAATTAAGTTTTTGGGATTTTTCATTTCAATCATCAATTTTTTAAATATTTATAAAGGTTAAATAAACACAGAAATACAAAATAAATGAAAAAAAACAAATAATTAAGAAGTGTTACGTAATAATCTAAAGAATAAATTTTATTAATCAACTTTTTATTTAAAAAAAACGTATCTGTCAAATACAAAACGTTTACTAACTTACTAACTACTAACTACTTACTCTAACTAACTATTTACTTGTGACATCACCAACAAGTCAAATTGACTAACTGTTACTTGGTCAATTCTTTGGATCTTAAATTTACTAATAAAAGTGACTATGTGTGTTGGTCAGTTTTACTTGTCAAAAATCTGTGAGCTTCTATCAAATGGTCACAAATTTTACAAATAATTTTTTTTTTGGAGTGTTGGATTAACTTGACATTTTTATCAGTCCAGCATTATGCTAGTACGATGCCAAAAAGTTAATAATCTCAATTTCGTCATTTTTGCAAATGGTCACTTTTACTTGTATAACCACGATATGTGATAATTTTAAGCTCACAGCAAGGAAGTTATCTTCATTACACTGAGATACTAATTAACTAGTTATAAATAGAAAACTGAACACAAAGTATGTACGGCATGTTAAAATATTGTCATAAAACAAAATATGTCACTTTCGTTTTTATCTCCCCAACGCGCAACGTTCTTACGAAATATTTTTTTTACCATCGTAATTAAGATGCATCTTGCTGTCCTGGTAATGTACCTATAACATGTGCATGTGCAGTGTTGTGTGTGCAACTTTGTTATTGCATAACTTTCCGTTTACCTAAATTCTTGCAAAATATTATTTATGGTTCACAACAAACATTTGCTAAGCAAATGTCCCATTTTAAAAAATACAGTGAATGCAAATATAATTACCACACGGACGATTATTAACTTGTTTTTTTAATCAAATAAGTTAAATGAACCCTTTTAAAACATTCTAATCTGCTGTCAAAACACTATCTCTCAAAAAAAAAAAAAAGCATTTTATATGTTTTTATTATATGTTTGCTTTAGCTTTTTATCGTATTTATAATCTTTTTAATCGTTGTTGATTGAGGTTGTTTTTTTTTATCCTGAACGCACGCGTCTTCTTAGTCAAATGATCAACATGTTTGCCTACGGTGCAAGAGATCTTTTGTTCGATTCCCGACATGGTCATTATTAAATATTGATTAAAAGGGTGTTTTACAGTAATGCGTAAGACTGGTTGTCCCATTTTAAGTATTGATCATTGATCGTGTACCGATCAAATCGATTTTATCATATTTTTTCATTCAAACATGAAACTCTATTTTCGAAAATTGATATAAAAACGCAAAAACAAGCCTATTATAGAGTGTTTCACTAAAAAATAAGATATTTTATACTTTTTTTCATGAACAAGAACAAATAAATTGTGTTTTTATTCGATCGATTTACATTGATCAATTTGCCCCATCTCTTAATTTTTGCCAAATGACGTAACCTTGTAGAAACGTCGTGAATAATTAGGTTGATTTTAGCTTTTTTTATATTTTAAAGCTGATTTTATAAAATTATGTTTTTTTTTTAATAAATAATATAATTATACATTTTTACAATTTAAAAAAAAAATTAGATGTTATATTTTTACTAAAACTAAAAACAATGAATAACAGATATAAATTAACAGCCGTGTTTGATTATATTAATGCTTAATTATATATCAAGCATTGTATTAAAAATGTAAACCTTCATGCCAGATGCGAATGATTTTTTGTGTCAATATAAATCACTCCTTAGACGTTACTACAAAGTTATGTCGCCACTTTTTCTGACAATTGTCATTCTAATTAAGCTATATTTTAAGAACTACAATTGAATATTCGTAAATAAATTCCCAAAAGAAACAAAGTTATCCCGGGGTAAAAAGTGCATCGTACAATATTAATTAGGTAACTCGATCTTAGCTGTCTTGTGACCTAAATAACAAGAAGTTAGTGTTGTATGATGCGTTTGTTTTGCACTAATGACTTGAAGCTAGATCACAAATGTGCAACGTGTAAACTGCAGTACGGATATACGGCTCGATATGTGGAAACATCAATACAATTTGACGGGACATTATCCGGTATTAGATTATCCCGACACGATAAGTACATTTATTTAGATTTGTGTAGGTTATAATTTTTGAATAATACGCGATTAGGATTGAGGTTTATTTTTCACTGAATTTACAATATTACTCATAACTCACAATCGATAGCTTTGGAGATTAATCGACTCTTATTTGACTTACAAGTTCGGAGGCAGTCGTCATGAAAATTTTTTTTTAATAAAATAAAATAAATAAAACAACTTTGTTTTTAACCACTAATTTTTATTTTCTACCGAACGGTTTCAAAGTAAACAAGCTTCTTCGTCAAGGTTTAAATAACTCATGAATTGATTTTTGTTTTTTTTATCACGTTCACTAAATACTACACGTGGACCCAATAAAACTGGCCGGTGGAAAATAAAAATTATTGGTAAAAACAAAGTTGTTTTATTTATTTTATTATAATGAATAATTACAAAGTTAGTGCTTCAAATATAAACCTAAGATATATTTGTTATTCTTATTTTATACTGTTTTTATACCCTCTTGAATTAAAGTAACTACATTTCTTTTTTTCCAAAATTTAAAAATGTTAGTTCCTCATCCCCTAAGAGCTTAAAAAACAGTTCTATATATACGGAATGCTCTTTTTATACTAAAATCATTAAAAAAATGTTAAGATTTTTACATCAATAATTATTTATTTTCATACACTTTATCAAACGTAAGAATTTTTTAAGAAAACAAGTAAATTACACTAGGTTTTATGGTTTACGAACCTACTCTGTTTTACATTTCTTTTAAAAATCAACTTTTTTTCACTGAAATTGCAACTCTGCTCACGTCTTGTCGGCAAAAACAGATGCATTTACGGGAACTAAATTTAAACGTGTTGATACTGTGCAATTGTACATGCATACATTGAGATTAGAAATAACTATAATATTAACTGCGTGATAATTGTCACAACACAACTTGATATGACGGATAAAATAGCAATGCTTTTAATTTGTTAGGAGGTTCGGAGTCGGCCTTGTGGTGAAATGTTCAGCGCGTTTGCTTACCAAGAAAGAGGTCTCGGGTTCGATTCCCGACATATTTATTTAAAAGGGTGTTTTCACACCAGAATATTAATGAAGCGTAAGACTGATCATGTTATCTTTATGTAACAAAATGATAAAGATACTTTGCAATTCGTGTACTAATACAGTGCCCTATGCACCGTTAGATGCAGAAAAGAAACGATGATGATTATGATTTTATGTTCCATATAAAACTCTCGTCATGAATGGATCAACCCTTTGTTCCCTGAACATATAATAAATTAATAGAATTGTTGAAAATTTTATTTTTGCATTCAGTATGTTATTTATAGATTGAAAACGGTTGAAAAAAATTTTTTAGCACTTCATGTGAAATAAAAATATTCTTTCAAATTTATACCGTCAATAAATTTCAATGCAAAACGTTGTTATTTTTCCAATACTATATATTTACAAAAATAAATGGAAAACCCGCACTATTAAACCATAAAATATTTGAAAAAAAAACAACTCGCTTTGTATCATAATAATTATAATATTGAGGTGTGTAAAGGAGTAGTAATTTTATACAACCAAACAGGGACAGCTCTATGCAAAACTGATCATCCATTTTATTAAACGAATTACTTTAAACTGACCGAAAGTACTCAAAAATGTTTAGATTTGTACCAACAGTGATCAGTTATATCAAATGCATTTTCATATAAGAGATATATGAGTTATTTTTTACCTGGACAAATTTGTCAGGAATTTTCGTCAGGAAGCAAAGGGTTAGCTAACAAAAACAAATACTAAATAGTAGTCTTTATTTGAAAACTCACATTAATCAACCTAATAACCTTTTTTTTAAATATGTTTTTTTTTTATGAAAAAAAACGGATTGACATCTCTAACTAGAACAAGACATCAAATAACCGATACTATGATTGATAAAAATCCATTTACGATGGTGTTTTTACCGGGAAACGAACCTGGAACCCATTGTGTGAAGAAAATGTTAGCCATCTAATGTGTCCATCAAAAGGAGATAAAATAAAACTCCCTTTTTGTTGTATAAAATTTTTCAGAAATAATTATTGTTTGTAAGTAATTACATCATTATTGTATCGCGTGTGCGACAGATGTACGTATTATCCTGCACTCACACACACAGTATGTAGACACACGCACAAAGAGCGCAAGATGCACAAACTTAACGTATCCAAGGACATCTGCTTTTGGATTTTCATTCACGCATACAACCAAACAAACGCACAAACAACGAACAGTGTTTGGCCAAATTTTTGGATTCACAAGAAACAAAATTTCAAATATTTTTATAACGTTATTTACATCAACGTAGCTGTTTGTACGACATTACACTTTATTGTATGGTTTACTTGTAGTAAATAAACGTTATTATTCATCAATTTATATATTTCACTTCACATGAAAACTCTTTTTTTCTTTTTTACGTGAACACCTTATGACTAATTATCCTGAATAAATGTATTTGGCTTCCTTTTTATTTATTTAAAAAAAAAAAAACACAAAGTATGCAAAGTTTATTTATAATTATATCCAAACGTACATGAAAGACAAAAATGATATTGAATACTAGCAACTATTTTAATTAAATGATGTTGTTAAATATGCAATACTAAAAATGAATATGTTTAAAAAAAAAACAACATTTTAAATACTTTGAAGGTCTACAGTAGGATTTGCATGTAAGTGTTATAAAGGAGTTCAATACTTTTTAATAAAGTATATTTGTAAATTGATTGACCAATCAAGCCAAAAAATACTATTTTTAAGTTTTATATATCGTAATATCATCGCTATGGTTTTCATAATTTTTAAATTATTCCGCCTTTAACGTCACGAGTTTAAATCGGTGAGTTTCCTGATATATAAAAATTGAATTCAGTAACCTTCTAAACACGCTAAACATTGCTATCTGGAAACTGAAAATCTATCACAACTATTCTAAACACATGTTCACCCAAATTTGTATTCTTTGAAAATAGTCAGTTTGTATTAAAAGGTTTTTTTTTCATTCGTTTTCGAGACACTTTGGAGTACATATTTTAAATCGGGAAAGAAAACATTTTTTGTAACCATTTACCCGTAGAACTGAACATCATTTTTCTGACGAACAGATAGCTACGTCTCGAAAACGGTAGAGATATAAAACTTACATTTATTAAAAAACATGAGTTTTCAGGGCTATTATACCGTGAAACTTCGGAAAAATATTTTTTACGATGTTCTTTTAGAAACATCCTTATAATTTTTTTTTGGAAAACGGCATTTTTTTATTTTTTTTTAATTTAAATTATTTGGCCAACGAAGCTATGCGTGCCGGACGTGGACGAGGAAAGCAGCTTAATAGGGGAAGGGTAGGGGTTTGTGGAAGGGATTCTAGACCAAGACATTAAGGATTTAGTCCATTTTCAAATTAAAAAAAAATTAAAGTCGCATAAAAAAGTTGAGTTTTTGAGAAGGAAAAAGATTTTTGTAAAAGTTTTCCTCAGAAGTTTCGCGGTCTGGCCCAAAAACTCAGTATTTATATGTAATTTAAAAATCTTGCCAGGACCTGTACAACCACTTGCAAATAGACAGACACCCTCAAAGCAGAAAATAACACCGACATCTGCTTGACAATGAGTCGATCTTGGGGGAAATAATATGCCATTATAGAGGGGAAGTCAGTTTTCTTTATAAAAAATGTTTCCTTAATTTTAGTGGTCCTATAAAAGCATTTACTCCATTACAAGCAGTTTACTTCACCTCAATTTTTTAAACTTTAATTGTTATTTTTAATATTTTTTAAATTAATATTTAAAGAACTACTTCTGTGATTTTATATTTCATTCAAATTCAATCATGAACAAGTACCTAGGTACCTGCTTATCAATAAAAGACTTTTCCAAGGTAATAGCAGACAAGCCAACGTTCTGGCAGGACAACGTCTGTCGGGTTCGCTAGTATGTATTTATTTTTTTTATATATATTTGGACCCCTGTATTTAGTAGCCTTACGTGTCATGTACAAGGCTAAAGTACTCGGAAAAAATCGTTTTTGTTTGTCTTGGAAATGGGATGTTCGATCACTGATTTTGGTTTATTACCTTTATTTATTAATGTATTTATTTAAACGCCTTTTAGGCTTTTACATGCTTTACATACATGTATACAAATAAAGACAGACATGTAAAATACAAAGAAGAACCAAAAAATATATAAATGATTCTTAGAAGAAAAAGAAAAATATCAAAAATATCATCTTTACATATTAGTATATATTTTAAAGAACAGAAGTGCATTTTTAAATATGAAGACAGAAATACATTTTACACAAAGAAAGGAGCAAAAATAAAAATGAATTTATAAGTCCAATCACCATTGTTGCAAAGTTCAAGAACTTTCCTGCATTCTGATTCAAGATTATGACGTTGCAAACTGAAAAATGGGCACTGAAATAACATATGTTCGATACTCTGTGAAGAAATATCATCGCATGGACAATAGTCATCATTCCTTAATTTAAACCCATATAGATAACTTCTCATAGCTCCGTGTCCGGTAAAAATTTGGGTCGTTTCGAAAGTACTTTGGTGATGATGACGGAAGTTTGCTGCATCAGCCAGCGTTGGGACCGCTAGTATATTATATAAAGTAAAAATATCCATATTTATTGTATGGGCATTCACTGCGCAATTAATTTCTTTAAATATAAATTAAATGTCAGTGTTTAAAAAATGCCATGTACAGTTTTAGGTTCATCGATTATATTGAACGAAAAAACAATAATGGCAAACACGCTTGCCCAAAATTGTCAAATTACTCATAAGTTAGCACACTTTGAAAGCGTACACAGTACACACGTCAGACGGTCGTTAATTTTATTTTTGATTAATTACTTATCCGTCCAAATTGTTCAAACGAAGACAGTCAAATTTAACTGCATTGTAATTGCTCAGCTGTCGGTATATTATTTTGTACAAATTTGAACACTGTGCAAATAGCGATGCAAAACTCTTATTTGTTCTTAGAATACTTGTGCAAAAGCAAATGATATTGCAAATCGTGTTGATTCAATGCAATTTAATAAATGTGATATTATTTAATGCATCGGTCGAAAAGTGAACTCATATTTTCAATGATGCTCAAAACTGTAAATATATCATGTATCAGAGGCGAATCATCCATATATGCGATTATCTGCAGCTTCCATATCGATAATAATGAATAATTAACAGATTACTTCATTTTATTTATTCATAGAAATATGTGTACTGTATTTAAATTCGTAAAAACCTAATTGCAGTTATTTCCTACGTAAGTAAGTTTACAGATTACAGATATTTTTTGAAAATTGTCTATTTGAAAAACAGTATTTCGAACATGATTTCCTAAGGCCTATTTTTCTTTAGCATTATACGGTAGACATAATATGGCACTCGATCTTTTTGGTACTACTCATTTCTTGAAGAAGTCAGCACAGAGCTACGTGTTGACATTTCAATCATTTTGAAAATAATATCTTCTGAATGTCGCCATATTTTTTAACAAACTATTGAACAACTGTTGTATTAAAATAGTGCAGAACATAGCTACATACATCGCAAAGTTAATAATAATTGCTGTTTGAGTTGATTTGGCAGATTATTGGTAATCATCTTATGTTGTCAACAACTAAAGCAGTGAGGGGATGTTTACAGAAACACAGAAAAAACCGGTTTACATATTACTTATCAATGCGTAAATACAAATTTATGAACAAAACATTTTTTGTAGATTGCATTTTCAAAAAATCACCCTCGGCAATTGTAAAATTTGTTTATTTTAATCTACTAATTTATTAAGGTCGGGGTCTTGATGCCGACCCTTATGAATGGGAGCGAAGTATGGAATTTAAAAAAGGATGAAATAAGGCGTAACGCTATCGAAATGTGGTCAAACTATGTATGGTAGGTGCACAAATGTCGAGATCTGTGCTTTATGTAAGGCTGAGATAAACATAATAGACAAAATCTAGAACGGAGTTCTGAGTTAGTTTGGAGATGCGAATGTCAATAGATAAATAAAATGAAGAAGACCAAGAAAGATATGGCATGGTCAAATACTTAAAGATGGACATGTAAAAAGTCGGAATAGTCGGCCCGCGTTCATGGTGTATGAATAGGAATTCTAGCAGTGGCAAATGGTGATTTTATTTACAGGTAAGCTGTAAAAAAATATCATAAATTTGTACCTACATAGAAGATACATAATATAATGTAAGTAATATTTACTATAAATTAATATTTTTCTCTCTACCGATAAATTCTCATCTATGAAATCAACTCAAACGACGTAACTTCATGATATATTATAATATATAGATATAATATCTATTTCTTTCATACATAACTCATTCAAAAATAAATTAAAAAAATAGCACTACGAATTCAGTCGATATTTAATATTCAATTGAAATGTCAACTGGCTGAATTGTTCTATAAATTAAAAGTGCTAAAGACAGCCGCGTTGAGCGCCATATGTCCTGCAATATGACGCATGAAAGTAAATGGTCTTTTGTCAAAAGTACCATCTTAAAGAAAAATACCCCTCAAGAAATAATGTTTGAAATACTGTTTTCCAAATCAAGAATCTTCAAATAATTTGTTAAATCTGCAAGTCTGTTCTGCAAATCTAGGAGAAAAAACCCGCACTGGGGTTAAGACATTAAAAATATTGCATATTTTTATGAAAAATTAAGCTGGAATAATCGGCTAGTTTCTTGGCTCACCGAAGGCCCTGGGCGCGCTTTATGAATATTAATATTTATATTAGGATAAAAATACAAAACGGTATGATTTAAAATAAATAGTAACTATTTATTTGTTTTTCTCTAAATAAAATTACAGTAAAATATTATTATGGTTAGTCAAATATTATGGTAAGCTGCGCATAATCGCTTCTTTACACGGTTCGGCCCTGGAAGCTAGGCCTGTGTGCAATGACAAGAGTGATAAGGCGTTCTATCCTCTCTGCCTATCTTAACGGGGAAAGGGCGGGACTGTTTGTTTGTGTATTCGTTTGAATTAAAGTAATTTAAAATCACGATTTGAAGTTCTGGGATTGATTCTGAGAATATTGATTTTAAAGGTCGTTTGAACTGCAATTCTTCATTATTTCTGGACTGATATCTGGAGCATAAGACTGATCACGCCGTAACGGATGGTCGAAATAAGCTGAATTTGGTTTACTAAATCAGTACCCTATGCAACACTGGGTGTAGAAAAAAGAATGATGATGATAATGAGGTATGAAATATAAATGTTTTCTTTTTTAATAATTATACGAAGTTTTTATCGAATTAGCTTTCTGATTACATTTATACCAATACGGTCGTGATGTTTTAATATTTTGAAGTTAATATTATCACATTGATTTAGAACCTTCAGTATCGTGTAAGCATCTGTTGATTCCAAGTTTTAATTAAAGAACCGTAGATTATCAAATTATAATTAATTATCTCAGAGAAAAGATCTAACAAACATTTATTTCTCGTTAACCTAGAAAATCGTCGGCTGTAGATATTTTTATCATGAAATCTATAATATTATTTCGTTTTCTTACAAAAATGCGAGCATGCATTATAATATACTTTAATTATTTCGTGAAATATTAAATGTCAGAAAAAAAAAATAAACCCAATAGCTGAATAAGTTTTTTATCTAATAAGTATTTTTTAAATATTTACATGTGTTTATTTTTGTACTTTTATATCAATATTACATAAAAATGCTAATAAAAAAATGTCTCCAGAAAAATTGTTAGCTTTCTCAGGACAGGTTGCTTGCTAGATAGTTAACAACTATATTTACAGTTTATATAATGTACAAATTTATACTTTATTATTTGTTTTCCTTCTGGTAAGAATAAAACTATACTCAATTAAAATAAAGGGTAAATTTTTTAATTTACCATATTGAAAAGTATTTTTATAATTAAATTGATAATATATGAAAAGAAGATGTGTCGGTTTCCCCCATAACGTTTTTTATTTGTACAAAAGGCTTGTGTTTTAAATATCAACCGTACTTGAAATAATGTTATATTAGATCAATGTAAACGTTAAACATTTGATGCAACAAAGAGGGAAAACATTTTTGAGGAAGGAATATGGAAGTCTAGGCATTTACATAACGTACTATCTGTCATTGGCTGGTTTGAGTAGCCACTTTACACTCTGTGTAACATTCACCCCTCTGCCTGTATTTAAACATCCACATTTCCCTAACTCTTTCATCTGCTGACTTTTGCGAAGTAAAATAGCTGAAACCTGTAATTCACAGGTGAGATATATCCATGCTGAACCATTTCACCTACGAGGCAACGCTTGAAAAAACATTTTCAATTTTTCTAGTTTTAATACCAGTTAGTTTGATTAACAATATTTTTAGTACGTCCAAATGTTTTAAGGCAGTCTGGATTTCCTCCCTTGGGGGTTGTTTAGATTTAAATTTGTTACAACAGAGAGGTAAAATATCTTTGAAAAGGTTATATAGAAATCTAGGAATTTACAGGGCTTATGCCTTGGCATTGGTTTTTAGCTGTAAATGCTTAGACACCTTCTCAAAAATGGTTTTCCCTCTATATTGCAGCAAATTTTAATCTAGGGAGGAAATCCCGCTTGTCTACAAATGTTTGGACAAAAACAAAACATTCTTAAAAAAACTTTTGCTTACGTAGGAATTTTAATTTCAAACGTTTTTTGCTTTAAAGTTCTTTTTTTCCAAATCAGTTATTTGTTTGTTTATGGTCATAATTTTAATGGATTTAACCATTAACAAGTTGAAAATTTCCTTTTTTTCGTGTATAATATTATTATTAACAATATTAGAAGGTGATTCGCAAAATATATTGAAAAAATAGTACTATTAAAGTTATTTATTTATTAAGTATTTAGCATGTTCAGATTGTTAACAAATAAACGCAATAGTTACAGTACTCTTTGTACCTGTCGGTCATTGGTTCAAGGTCTACTTTACTTTATTCCACAGAGCCTGACTGGAGATCAGTTGCATAAGGCACCACACTTATGCAGACACTAACTGCAATAGATGCACTGGGCTGTTCCATCTCAAGCCCACAATCGTTTCACGCAAACAATTTAAATATAAAAAAATACATATATATTCATTTTATTTATTTAACTTTTTTCAAACATCTTCCTTATATTGACAAATATTTAAAGGAAGAACAATTTTCAAAAAATAATGTAAAAAATTAAACATTTACGTGACATAAATACTATAGCTGACAGTAAATTATTTTTTAAATTTATGTATCTTACAAATTATTGTCGGCTTCGTGATGCAGGAGCGAATCATGTATAGAAGCAATTATGCGCAGCTTACCATTCTACATTCGACTATCAATAATAATGTTTTACGGTAACTTTATTTTACAGAAAAACAAACAAATAATTACTGATTCTTATAAATCATGGCCACCATTTGTATTTTTCTTCAAATATAAATTGGACTGTTAATAAAGCGCGCCCAGCGCCAGAAACCAGCCGATGAACTAGTCAATTACTCTAGTTTATTTCTTTATACAAATAAGTGTACTTTTCTTTTCATAAACCCAGAGGGAGGTTTTTTTTTTACTTAGAGTAAACTGGCACATTATGCAAATTCTTCGAAGATTCTCGATTTGGAAAACAGTATTTGAAACATTATTTCTTAATGATATTTTTCTTTGAGATGAAACTTTTAACATATGACTCGCAACACATGTGGCGTTTTTAAATTATTATTAGCATAAAAATGTTCTAAATTTGTAATTTTGAATTCCCGCAAAAACAGTCATTCCATTGGCCACGCCCCTAATACGTCACGATTCTTGTTAATTTGTTCCTGGCCATTAAAATTTGTTACGAACATTATCACGAGCCTTGACGTCTCAACAACCAAGGCCAAACACGTCGCGTTTTTCTAGCAACGTATTTTTATTGTTTTTTTTACATTTATGTAAGAAAACATTTCTCCACAGTATCTTTATTGATTTTAAAAATCGCAGTTTGTGATATTTCCCTATTATTATGGCACAACACGAGCACAGCCAAAAATTCCATAATATTTTAGTGTATGTATTAACAAATGTAATTTAAACGAATAAATTCAAAAATAAATAAATCTCTCAGAGACGGAATTACGGTGTTTTTCACAAACATTTTACACTTCCAAAATATCATGGAATCGAAATATTTTCAGTGCGTGTTTGTGTTGGATTGGAGTCACCTACTCGTAAGTGCAGCCTATGCAACTCAGTACTGAAGCGATATTGCGGTGCAATTTTATCCCACGTTTTTTGAGTCAAGGTGAGGTGGTATAGAATACATAGAATGGGCTGCAACTTGGCACGACTTTGGCATTGGTGCTGATTTCACAAGCAACAAGAGGCTTAGGTCTATAAACCAGTTATTTACTCACTGATCCTGAATGGCTAGTGGCTAGATTTTAGTAAAACAGCTTATGTAAACACGCACTTTTTATTTTTGAAGTTTTTTTTTCTGTCCAATATTTACAAAATAGTCTTGAAATTCATCACCATCCCTTTCCGCCATAACGGTGCATAGGGCACTGCATTTTTACACCAATCGTGTGTATCTTAATAATTTTTATTACATGAATGTAAGATGATCAGTCTTAGAGTTTAGGTACCAGTCCAAGGACTATGAAATATTATAACTATACTATAAATATCTTTGAAGATTTTTAAATGTGTCGATATTTTTGAAGTCAGTTGTGCTTTTGTTAATAAATCCTAGGAGTTTTAAGGATTTATTGATGTATCACTATTGTCATAAAAGCAATGAAACAAGTCACCGGTTACTCCAAATTCGTGGTTATAAGTATTCCCCCTCCTTTATTTTTGTAATAAAATACAATAAACTTCCACCAAGAATTTGCACTAACAAACTCGAATCCTTTTTGAACAAGCTGTAAAATTTAGCCTATTTAGAATCAAGAAAATTCCATGTTTTATTTATTTTTGACTTTGTTATACAATTTGTTCGTATTGGCTACGCCCGTCAATAAATAATGTTTAGAATGTTTCAAAATTTTATTAATTCTTTTCTGCTTAATTCCCTCAAATGAAAAATCTATTTTTTTTGCTTCCTCTCATGCAAATAACAAATTACAAAAATCTGGAGTGCGTGGTTTACATTTTACATTCCTCTTCCAACTTCTTTCTGTGCCTTTCCGCTAACGGATTTCTTGACATTAGATCAGTGCTGTTCAACGCGTCAGCAAAAGCAACAATATTTGATTAAAAAATGTGTAAATTTCGCAGAACACGTGAAATATTATGAAACAGTTTTATAAACATTTCACTGATAATCCGCTTCTTTGCCTCGTGGTGTAATGGTCATCACGTTTACATACCATTCACAAAATTTCGAGTCTGATTCCCGTCATGGTGACATGAAATATTTGTTAAGGTGTTTAAATAGAATGGACAATTGTATCACACTTATAACAGTGTGATCACAGCAGATAACGAAGGATAAAAGGCGAGATTTTGGCGCCTCAAAACCAGAAACAACCAGCTAAGGGAAGGTAACCCCGACAGAAAAATCCACCAGAGAAGGCAATGGAAAACCACTCTGGTCATCTTTTCTCAGTAACAGTTATACTGGCTGCGGAATACAAGAGTAGCGCAAGACCGAGATGCTTTGGTTGTAGTGATCGCCAACGTCAGGGGGACCTGACAAGCCACCGCAAGAAGAAGACACAAGAATATTTCATAGTCCCTGGACTGGAACCTGAAGCGTAAGTCTGATCATCTTACCTTCGTGTAACAAAAATAATGAAGATACGCTGCGATTGATATACGAATTCAGTGTACGATGCACTTTTTTGTTCTTCTTCTTATTTTGCCACTCCTACCGGAGGTTGGCGACTATTTTTCTGAAATCGACGATCTTGGGCCAGTCTAATCAGCGCTGCTGCATCCGGCTCACCGAACCGCTGCTGAGATTGCTGAGCTATGAAGCTCTTTTCCGTCCCATACTCCGCCTGCCCTAGCTCTCTTTCAATAATAAGTTGAAGAAGGGCATACTTCTCATTGCGGAATATGTGACCAAAGAATGAGGCTTTTCTTCTTTTGACAGTGGTTAGCTTATTTTCAATTTGGTCACTATTTGGTGCGGAAAAATAATGACGATTATGAACATGATAATCATACAGACATTTTGATTCAAATTTTTAAATCGTATTCCGAGTATTTTAGCTGGGGTATTCCTAACACCCCCTAAGGATCTCACAGATTATTTTCGCCTTCAGGCTCGGAAAGGTTAATATACTTTTTCATCATTTCCTCCATGTGAAAAAAGGTTATCCTCGTGTAAACTCCGTTTATGTGGAATATTTTATTAAAAATTATTTTGTTAAATTTAATTATATAAAAACGCCGCTATGTGGCACTGAACTGAACTATACCAAATATCGTTGCCTTGAAAATAGGCTGACTGATAAGAACTGAACATCTGATATAGGATTCTGACCCTTGCGGCATTAGAGCCCTCCTATTGGTGTGAGATAAAACAAATCTTATCTCCATGTTTACCGTTTACTAAATCCCTTTTGCAAACAACACTCAAATATTTGTCCGTACAATCGTTATAAAAAGTAGGACAGATAAAAAAAAACTTGCAAAAATTAAATTCAATGCATTTCTTTAAAATAAATTTCAATCTAACATTTTTTTTATTTCGAGAATTTATTTATAAACCCTTACATTCATTTTACAAAAATAATTTAAACATTTTTCATTCATACTCTGTTGTTCAAAATAATATTTTTTACATCTTTTGAAAAGTTTGTCTGAGTCTTTTGTTTAGTTTTGTCTGGTAGTTTATTGTATAATTTCAGTCCCTTGTTCATTAGTCTCGATTGTCCTTGTCTTGTTTTAGAAAGTTGTACATGGTATTTGACTGATATTCTCGTATTATGTCGATGTTGACTACAATTTTTTATTAGTTTTAGTTCTTCGTCTACAATAACATTAGTAGCTAATTTATGGATAAATTTTAATGATTCTAGTTGAAAGAGTTCAGTTATATTTAATTGCTTAGTTTGTTTAAAAAGTTTTCTAATTGCAGTTAGATAGGTCTTTGTAGTCTGTTTATGTCATTTTGGTATCCTGTTCCCCATAGTAGTTGCGTATAAAATATTTTAGTTTTTACATAGGCTTCATACATCAGATTTTTTTCCGATTTTGGAACAAATTTTTTGATTTTTAAAAAAAGACTCGATAATTTCGCCACTTTGCTAATTAAATTGTTGATATGAATTGTCCATGTCAATTGTCTGTCTATTGTTAGTCCTAAGTTCATGTTCAATTTCAGTAAGTCATTCATTATTTATGTAAGCATCTACTTAATGATATTTTATCTAGATTCAAAATGGATAATATTGCTTTTTTTTTTCATTAAGTGTAAGTAAGTTTGTGTTTGTCCATTTAGTCAACATAGTTAGGTCTTTGTTTATATTATTGTTTGTTAATAGGTCTGTTTGATTTTCATAGAATATTTAAACATAAAATCAGTACATTATAATAAAATTAAAATAAAACAGCACTGTTTTTGACCACTTTTTTTCTACCGAACTCTTAAAAAGCTACATGAGTTTATTTTTCGTCTCGTTTCAAGGTATAATTAATAATAATAATAAAAGTAATAATAATAATGGTTTATCAACATAAATAACAATTATTTTATCTACTACATACACACTTAGGTAATAAATTTCTCTGGATCATGTCTAGTCTACCTAACTAGGTGCAACCTATTTTAGGCAGACATTTTTATGCAAAATAAATAATAGCATTACTACCTCTACTAGTTTATTTATTATACTGTTATATAATATTAATTTGTACCATTTATTATTTAAGAATGTTTTTGAGTAAATTTTCCGATTTTTCTCTACCTAAACCCAGTAACCATTTTTTTTACAAATTTATTTAATTTAATCTGGGTCATGGTTTTGCAATGTTTAGGTAACTTATAAAATAATTTGAGGCTCAGAAACCTCATTTTTTTTGCCCGAATTTAGAGTTTGAGGTAGACCCCATGGCCCATCCTTTAGTTTGACTTCTGGTAGTGGGGGTGTTTCTTTCGGGATTTGGTAGAATATATTGCTTTCAAAAACATTATTATCATAAAAATATATAATCGCCTTATATTTAAGATCTCAAATTCCTCAAATACCTGACGCACCTGAAGGGCTTTTTAAAAATTATTTTAATTATTGGTTTTTGAGCAGATTCGAGAGGTATTATATTGATTTATTAGTGCCTTCCCATCCTATTATGCCATAAGTTATAATTGAGTTACATAAAATAAAATATATAAGTTTGAGTTTAATTAGGGATAAGATGTTACGTATCGACTTAAAGATATGGCAAAGTATCTAGTTTTAATTTTAATTAACTAATGAATGTTATCTTTTTTTTATTTTATCCGTGTTTACTTAATATAAAATTTAAACATATGGGTCTAATAAATCAAGTCTTTTTGATGCAATTCAAAATATTGCAGGAGCGGAGGCTCCACACAGACTGTGCGTTGTGTCTAGTGAGGTATTACAGAAAAAAAGTGTTCTTAAAATTAAATAAATAATTAAATATAGCGATACCTTTCTTTTAACCACTTTTTAAAAATTTTCATTGAGTTTCAAATGAATCAAGATTTCTTGATAATCCGTATTTTTGACATATTTATTTATTAAAATACAACTATTTTTATTTCCATTTCTTTTTTTTACTTTTTGTTCAATCGATGCAATTTCAAAACTACGTTATTTTGCTATTAGATAATTATTAGACCTGTTTTATACGCCAGCTATAAAATTTTGGTTTGTATTTCATTGTAGTTTTATAAGACTTAAAAATTATAGTTGTACATATTTTTAAATGGGATATGACAGAAATGAGACACTTATTAATTAAGTATTTTTTTGCATACTCGCAGTAGTCTTGTAAAGTTCAGTTTCGAGGTACCAGGAATTCATATATAGATGAAGAGGTATTTGTATAAACATTCTGTAGTCATGGTATGAACAACCTAAGTTTACTATAACGCGCTATAGATTTTTATTGGGCAGGGAACCAGGTAGGCGTGGCCTTAGGTCCGCCCCTATTCGGCCTGTGAAGCGAAACAAGAGCTGGCATTAGGTGTTTCCTATTGTTAGTTTTTTTATTCATAATCTGCTTGTGACGTCACTCTTAAAATATTGAACTTTAAAATGGGTTATTCGTTAGCAGGTGCGCGCTAGTATTTCTGGTGATTTTTTACATTGATTGACGATTATTATTTGTAACTTTAAGTAATAATTTTGTGATTTTATTGAGACTTTCTTTTATTTTATTTCGTTTATGCAAAAAAGCATTCAATTGTGTGTTTTTTTAATTCCTCAAAAGTTGATTTTTTTAGAAGTTTTTTATTTATTTATACATTATACCTTCATATTACGTCAATTATCTCCACATTATCATATTGGATCTTCACTATTTAGTAATTTTACTGGAATAAAAATCATTGTTATTATTATTAAACAAATTAAAATATAAAAATTGTAACGTTCACGGCATAAACGAGCTCACAAATATTAAATTTCACCGGAAAATAAAAATTGTAATTTGTGGATCAATGCGATCATGTTAATAAAATATGAACTCAATTAATATAGGTATGTAGAATGTATTTTACACATATTTTTTACATAAAAAAAGGGACGAAAATTTGAGCTTTATTTTTTCGTCCCTTTTTTGGATGGACAAAAATGAGCTCCTTGAAGCATTCACTGTCTTTTTACTGTTTCGAAAAACTATTTAGGATATGTGAAACTGTTTCTTAAATAACAGTTCAGTTAGGGCAATCCTCTCCCTCCCTCTTCCTAAGGTGGCCAACACCTCTAGTCGTGACCCAATATCTTCCTATTTTTGGTTTTAAATTTTCAAATTGTTGATGCAACGGTCAATTTCATTTCATAAGCATTTGGCCAGCTATCAAAATAGCATAAAAGCACGAATGAGTAAAAAATGTGAACGTGAGAACATGAATAAATTATTGCACATTCTTATTCTTATTCTGAGAGGTGGGGGCCAGTGCTATCCAAGCTCCTGACGTCACTGCGACCTGTGAAGATCTATGATGATTAGTTCTCGCCCTCCAAGCTCAGGTCTATAAAGAGCATGGCTACGGTGTGGAAGGCGAGAGTTTACATTTTGCTAAATCTCCCCCTTCAAGCCCAGATCCGCAAAGTATCGGGCTGTTAGATAAGGGGCGAGCTTTTTAACATCCTCAGGTTTAACCCGTGGTCCCGCGAGGGTGAGGCTCGTTTTATGATGTAAAGCAACACATTTACATAGAACGTGTATAGGTGTTTCCTCATTTGCACTGCAGAACCTACATCTAGAAGTTTCGGGAAGGTCCATTCTAGCAATATTACACAATCACAAACACATCAAACTTTTTACTCTCGTGACCCAATATACAAGCAGGCGCTGGGGTCATTTGGTCTCCCGTTTGGATAATGTGTAATTGTTGGATGCGTAGTGAGCAAAAGGTTAATTTAGAAAGAAAACTTGTTAAAAGTTGAGGTAAAAATCAACAATAAAAATAAACAATAAAAAAACATGCACATATCCACTGAGGCATAATATTCATGATATCAGCGTGCATAGGACAAAATTTGACATTTGTATTTGAAGAAAAAACTAGATTTAGTGCTGGATCCGGCCCTCTTTCTTGGCACTTGTGTTTTAATATGCGCTATTCTTGGCCCACAAATAAGCGTAGCACATTGTATGGCGTAGCAGAACACCTGTCCAATAGCGAACCGCGTAGCAATCATTGCACAAACTGAATTATTGATGCGGACTTGCCAGCAAACCACCCGACCAACTGTACCTATTACCAACCACGTGTGGAAGTGACATTTACGCTTACACAATAATTTATTTTATCACCCGGATCAAATGTACCTTCGCGAAACCTAGGAATATACCTGCATCGTAAATATATTTACCTTTCGATCGCCCAGTTATTACTTCGACATGCCTAAATTAAAAGTATACAAAACATTACATTTGTTTTATTAGTGGCAAGCGGTGATTTATTTTGTAGGTAAGCTACAGAAAATGTACATAAATTTGTAGCTACATATACATAAAAGTAATGTCTTCACCATTATTATCCTTTCCACACCAATTGGTTCAAACGGTACTTCATTGTTAGACCAAATGCAGCGTATTTCAATCGTGTTACATTTAAGGTAAGGCGATCAGTTCTGCGCTTCAGAAACATGTTCAGGAACAATTAATATTGCAGTTTAAACAACCTCCCAAATCAATAGTTCACGTCCACCCTTCCTGAAATCGAACCCATGAGCTCGAAAATGGTCAACGGAGATGCCAACCACTACACTACGAGGCGAACTTATTTCCTCTGGTTTCTATATTCAAGGATTTTTACCTGAGAGTAGCCATCGAGTCAAAAATACTTATCCACCTTCTGGGTCTATTTCACAAACTGAACTGTATTCTTTATCCACCGGGACATTATTAAGATAAAATTAAAAATTTAATCACCAATAAAACATCTCAGTTTATCACTTTTATTTTATTTGACTGTCAGACAGGACAGTCCTGAAGATGCCTTCTTAGGCGAAAGCGCTCGTTGATCAAATTAAATAAAAGTGAAACTAAACAATGAACTTTTATTGATAATCTGTTCTTCTCCTCATTGGCAATATTCTACATATTTTTATCTCTAATTACGTATTTATGGCATTATTAGTAAAATTTTATTTTTATTTATTTTACCCCTTAATTATTTTACTAATAAAAATTACGACATTAAATTTTATTTGCTACTATAGCACCCTTGAGGCGATTATTACAAATATATATTTATATTTATGTGTACTCGTATATTGTCCTTTATGTTATACATGAAATTATTCAACAATTTTCAATGCACTACTGTACTTTGCCTTAAATACAATTAAAAAACGCCGTTTGACGGGAATAAACAAATAACTAGTTATGCATTTTCTACCCTTTTTTATGCGATTTAATAAACTACGTAAAGGAATAACGACTAGTCTTAAGCTGCGGGTACTTATCTAGATCAAAGTCCTTATAAATTATCGTAATGCTTAAATTCACATTTTCTTTCCGCTGGCTTCTTTCATTTGATATTCAAACCAGTTAATTTTCTCTCTTAATCGCAATTTAATTATGGCTGAATCATTCAATGATTATAATCGAATCAGAAATAATAATTATAGTTGGAGCCTTGTAATATTAGCGTGCAATAAATGAAGACGTGATATGAATAGGATTGGAGAAAAAACTGTTATTTGAAGTATTGGAGTATAAATTCACATCACCCAGTTACGTAACAGTTTCCAAGTGAATAAAAATGTGTGACAACAAGTACAATTTGATTTTCCAATTAAAAATTGCATGATTTTGTAATATCCAAGTTTATTGATATTTATTTATTATATTTACGGCCTAAGCCAGTTACAACAGTTGCTTGAAGAAACACAAATACTAGAAACTGAACAAAAATAATATAAACTATGTAGCAATGACAAACAATGGCAATAAAATAATGGTATACAATATATTCATAAAAACGAAAGCCATAAGACTTTGAGCTAAATCATGCCAATCCAATTTCATCCCACACTGTTTTAGCCGCGAGGAGATCTACGAAAAGCCGGAAGATCCCAAAGAATTCCAAGTCTTGTGATGAATTGATTAACGTACACATTCTAGACATTGGGGCATAAAAACCAAAGGTGCTCTTAAATGATTTAATAAATAGCAGATTTTGACTTCTGGTGAGATGGTTGGGAACATGAAATTGAATGCAACAGAGATGGGACATCACTTATACCATTAAGTATTTTGAAAATGTATATCAGGTCCATCTAAGTTCTACGTCTCTATGAATATAAAGTGAAACATTAAAATTATGCATGGAAAACAATACCGTTCAAATACCCTGCTCTGCTTCTCCGGCACAACACCATCCTTTTGTTGAAATTTTCTATCACGTTTTGACATAATTGGGGCTCTATCTTACCAATATGGCGGATTATCTCGTTCTTTAGGGATGAAATTGTTGCTGACTCATTGGCGTAGATTTTTGCTTTCAAATATTTCGACAGCAAAATGTCCAGTGTTGTCAAGTTTGTGATCATTTGACGATAACGTTCACTATTCACCATTATCGCTTAGCCTGCCTCATTTTTGAAAAAATACAGTCCGATGACTTCGCCAGTGTAGAAACTGCAACAAACTGTGACTTTTTGTATGTTAAAAATCTTTCTTGGATTTTCAGCTGCCCAAATGCGACAATTTTGCTCATTAACAAATCTGTCGAGGTGAAAATGTGCTCCATGGCAGAAAATGATTTTCTTTGACAAACTAGCAATAACTTATCTTAACTTAACTTAATTCTAGCAGCATCATTAACTTCGCACAATATTTATGAGTTGTTTTAGATATCATTAGTTAAATATGACGTTTCTAAATTTGACAGACAAAAAATGGTGCACGCTACAAATTGTGCACCTCCTGCTATGACACTCTATATTATAATAATGTGTTACGCATTTGATTTGGAAATTATATTAATTTTAATTAGAATACAATAAATAAATCCTCCTCATTTTCTGCATCCATTAACATTTGCATTGTTAATCTTTTTAGCCGTTCGGTAGTCGTTTATTGTTCCACGTATTGTCGTCCATTTTTCAAAAAGGCGTATCTCGAATTCGTTAATTATTTAGACAACTTTTGAAGAATTCTTTTGGAAAATTTTTGTTTACGAAAATAATAAAAATAATATCACACTGAATTTTAATGGGTTTAATTATTATTTTAAAAAAGTGTGATGCCTATTTATTACAAAAATTTAACTTATTTTTCATAAAAATATTCATCACTCAATTTCGACAAAAAACGAGATCCGTCTTTTTGAAAGATGGACGACGATTTAATGTCCATACTCACCCAGAACTTCTATCTTAATTTTGTCGATAATGTTTATTTCTGCCTAATCTCCACTTATCGTTCATATTTTTACCAAACATTTTCCTGAGGGATCGCATCAAAGCAATTCGTCGTATTATAAAGTTCATAATGTGAAATATTCTAATGTTTTTTATTTTTATTTTAATGTATAAAAATGCGAATGATTGAAAATTCGACCACATAACCGAATATCACACGCAACTACACTGGCTCAGTATCAGACATAGAAGAAACATTCATATTCTATCACTTCTTCACATTATTTTATATTATCCCACTTCGCCTGTTTGTCTGAGAGAGCTCTTCGAACCTCACAACATGAACTATTTCTTCGTTCTACTAACAAAAGAACCCGTTTTTATACTCTTTTGTCGCTCTAATTTTCTTGCCTCTTCTTTCACAGTCTATCTCTTCATTTTAGTAACAAGAAAACCCTTTTCATACCCTTTAGTCACTCTTATTTTCTTGCCTCTTCTTTCACAGTAGTAGCTGCTCGATTGTGGAATAATCTACCCCCTAATGTTGAGAGACGCCCATCCTTTATTTACATTTAAATCAATATTGAAATGTATCTATCTAAATATTTGAGTTATTTTATGGCTCTTCTTTCCTTCCCATCTCCTTTCTTCATGGTATAGTGTTGTATATTTTTTTCTTTCTTAGTTAATTTTTGTTTTTAATTAAGTATAAAATTATAAGATAAAGTATGTATACTTCCTCAGAATATATCCATGTACTTGTAATTTTTTTCAAACCAAACGGTTTTGGTAGGAAGAAAGAAATTGCCTTAAGGCAATATGCCCGCCCAGATATGCATATTTATTGAAAGTGTATAAAAAGTGCAAAATAATAAACAATAATGAAAACAATTTTACATTTTCTTAAACTGGAAAAGGGGCCCATTTTGTAAATGGTTTCATTCAGCGAGGACATTTTTCTTCCAAAACTAGTCGTAATTTTTACAATTCGAAGAAATGACGTTTTGTTACTTTCTATCAGGGGAAGGGTGTACAAAATGACATAGGCGGGTAAAATGGCATAGTAATCATATCTCAGAAACCAAACTCTTGGTCGTGTTTGAACCTGCACAATAATGAGCACTGGTACGACACATAAATACTCACCAATATTTAGGACGCTTATGGCGACCGCCCGAGGAGGACATGTTGCGGGTTACTTTGTGAAATAAAACAATATTTTTGTTGCGCGGATACCGAAGGTATTATCATTATTTTATTTGTATTATTCTACAACACAAACTGAAAGGATATGTTGTGTCATTGTTAATCTTCATGAAAAACTATAATTTTGTAAAAATATACAAAGTGCAATGTGATATTTTTTAATGTTTTTAAAAACTCACGTAGTTGGGCAAAACGACATATGTACAGGTAGGGTAAAATGACATACTATGTCATTTTTCCCCACTGAATACTTTTTTTTCTTTAGAAGAATAATAATGCTTCGCAATAATGTGCGTAAAACATGACATTTGAATACAACTCCAAATATATCAGAGGCTAAAGCTAAAGGTTCCAAAAAAAATATCCTGGAAAAGTTTAAACAAGGTATATGTAAAAAAAAAAAGATTATTGATTCAAACACTGAAGGCTTTCACAGACGATGAAGATGACTGTTCATGAATTTATTGTAATGAGTTATATACGAGATCAAAGCCGGGTGAAACATGGTTAAAATGCAGGAAGTGTGGAAACTGGGCTCATGCAGAATGTGCTGGTTTAAATTTAAAAAAAACAAGGGTTTTTGTTTGTGAAGTGTGCATTTAATATTTTAATTCTTCAATATTCATAAAAAAACTTAGCAATTCTGTTTTAAAAAAGTGTTTAATAATCATCCCATCCAATTATAAATCGTATGTCATTTTGTACACCCGGTGGGGCGAAACGGTTTTTTGCAGTATGTTTCTATTAATTAATACTTTTAATTTAAATCTTAAAGTAGGGCACACATATCATACATATTGTTATGTGTGTTCTAATAATAACATTGAAAATATATTTAATTTATAAATTGTTTATCACATATGTCTTGACCATTATTTTAAATTTTGATATGTTTTTTTCTTCATAAATATTTTTTTCCATTTCGTAATACTTTTTAATTGCTTTAAATAAAATTGAATTTTGTGACTTTGCCTTTTTCCTAAATGGAAGTCTAATTTTGTTCTTTTCTCTAGTATTGTGATCGTGTTCATGCTGGTTCCGATCAATTTTTTTCCAAAATTCTGTTTTTTTATTAGAGTTTATAATTTTATGAACAAATATCATTGTATTGTAAAATATTCTTTGTTTATATGTTAATAATTATTTTTGTATTTTTATTTGATAGATTTGTATTTTTTCCTACAACAACAGTGCTATCATGTTAAAAAATAGCGCACATTTTGAACCAAAGAGATTTTTTACTAAATATGTTACCAATTATTATTTTTTTGCGCACCCTCTCCTTAACTGTCGGCATTCGATGGTTACGTTTCTCGTATTATATATAACTTACTAGTTGTCGGTCTAGTAATATTGGTGAACTTAATCTGCAAAAAATGTGCACTTTGCGAACTAAGTACATAGTGCATGTGTTCATTATTTATGGCAGTGATGCGCTTAGACCGTGACGCCTCTACGTACTGTGAGAAAGGAAATTCGCATTCAAAATGGGTGTAGACGCACATTCTCATCGCAATTTATTGACCGTTACTTTCCTCCGAGAAGACCTGCATTTCATTATGCAACGCATGATTTTCATATTTTGTGCAGTTTTTTTTATCTTTGTGTAAAATAATGTTATGTAAATCAGTTTAACCACAAAATGGAGGGTAAATATACTTGTACCCGTAGTCTAGTGAACAAAATCGTCTTAGTAATCAAATTACATTTTACGATAAAATTATACGTTTTCAAGTTTTTTTATTTTATAATTTGCATATTATGTTCTAAGATGAATAATGTAGTAGTAAAAATACTTTTAACAAAAACAGCCCCGCGGAAATGCGTTTTCGATTTTTTTCATTAACTTAAATACTTGATTCATTTAAGTTTGCAAGTAAAAATTATTGATGGAAGTTCATCGTAATTTATTATAAAAATAAAAGACGAGAGAAACTTTAATCAACAAATTTGAAATATCCAGTGACCAATTTCATCGCTTTCGCGACATCTTAGAGACTTGTATCTTCATTCAGGAGTTTAATGTACTTATACGAAACAGAGGTAAGGACAGAAAATTTAAAATTATTAGTAAATTATTTTTTTTTTTAAATTATTAATGATCATTAAGACAAAAATAATTTTATTTACTTTACTTTCATATAATATTGAATTCTCTGTTTTTTATAAACACATTGAACTTATTATTAAAGATACCAGTCTAAAAGATGTCGCGAAAGCGATAAAACCGGTCACTGGATATTCCAAATTTGTGGATCTTTTATTTCTATAATAAATTATTATATTTAAAAAGATTTATATTTTTTTTGTAAATCATATAAAATTCGAAGTATTTTACAAAGTATAATTCTTTTTCATTCCCTTCCGCACCTAATGGTGCATAGGGCACTGCATTGGTACACCAATCGCAAAGCATCTTATACGTTTTTCTTACTTAAAGATAAGATAATCAGTCTTACGCTTTAGATTATATAATATTCTAGCGTTAAAACACCTTAAACAATAAATATTTCATATCAACCATGTCAGGAATCGATCCCGAGACCTCTTGCATGGCAGGCAAACGCACTCACTACTACATCGAAGTAGTGAGTGCGTACATATATCGAGACGGCATAAAGTAAAATCGATATTTATGTATTAAAAAAAAGGTGCATATTTTTATAAAAAATTAAATTACCTTCGTTAATAACCAGTAATTTAACATGTTTAGAAAAAGATGTATTCATATTCCAATTTACAAAAACGGCATTTTTCAACTTGCAGAAAACACTCGCAGAACTAAAAAAATCTTACGGCACTTTAAAAATTATTAAAATTGTTCAAATTCATCATCAGATTCATGTTTGTAATATAAAAAGAACTAATCTATTCATTGTTTATCATTTGTCAAAGTAAAAAACATTCCAACTGTTGTGTAGATTTGATTATTCACTTTTTTCACATAGGTGCTATTATCTCAGTGACACTTTTATATGGCTGGCTTATCTCTGCATAACCACGTTCAATTGTAGTGGGGAATTACAACACAGAACCTTACGGGTGTGAGTCAACTGTCTTAACCACTACACCACGGAGGCCGCTAATTTTTTTAATCTTTGTATTTATTATTTGTTTGATAATAAAAAAATATTATAATCTTCCCAATGAACTAAAAACTATTAAAAATAATATATAAATAAATAAATTTAAAGTTAATTTAAAGAATTTTTTTGAACACGTGTAAAAACAACATTAAATTTTAATTAGTATAAATGTACTACTGTTTTATGTTTTTTCTTTATATATCCGATGTTTTTATTTTTCTTTCTCATGTACTCGTATTTAAAATTGTATAAACTCTTATAAATAAACAACTAAAACAGTGCAAGTCACTCTCCAAGCACAAGAGTTCGTTTTTTTTTTGGAGAGTTACAGTAATAACATTTACTAGATGTGTAAAAAAAGATATATTTAGAATTTTACAAAAACATGTACTTATTGTGAAATTTATTAATTAAAAAAATATTATTTTTTTTTAATTAAAAAAATTAAATAAATAAACAAACTAATAGTAGAGCTTACCTCTAAAAATAGATTTTAATGTCCTAAACGTTATTTTAATATCCATAAAAAAGTGATTTCAAAGCACATTATGTATTCAGTAGAATAATTTGCTATAATATTTCAAACCTGTTATACAAGAATCCTCTCCACCATTTTAATTCATCATTAACAAGTAAAGCCATGACGAATCTATATAAATAAACATAAGAGCATTGTGATGATTAAACATTAAACAGATCGTTAAACAGAAGCGTTTGATATAAAAATACCTTAGTAAAAGACCACCATGGGCTTTAAAACATACCTACGACTAAGTAAACAAAACTTGTTACATAAATAATAAACACATTTCTTGTCTTTTTTATTGTTTTTATTCCATGCTGAAAGCTGGAAGGATGTGTACAGTAAAAGTGAGAAAGGCTTGGAAAAGACGAAAACATGGCTAGATTACAGGGGCGAACTGTGTATAGAAGCGATTGTGCGCAGCTTACCATTATAATTGACTAACCATGATAATGTTTTATTGTAACTTTATTTACATAAAAACAAATAAATAATCAACATTTATTTAAAATCATTTCCACTGTTTGTATTTTTATCCTAATATAAATATAAATTTTAATAAAGCGCGCCCAGCGCCTGCGGTGAGCCAAGAAACTAGCCGATTATTCTAGCTTATTTTTTCATACAAATAAGTGTACTATATTTTGAATGTATTAACCCCAGTGCGGGGTTAATACATTCAAATATTTTCCTAGATTAAACTTGCAGATTACACAAATTATTTAAAGATTCTTGATTTGGAAAACAGTATTTCAAACATTGTTTCGTAAGGACTATTTTTCTTTGAGATGGTACTTTTAGTAAAGTGTTAATTTTTTTTTATTTAGATTTATTTTTTTTAATCTTTGCTTTTAATTTTTGTATACAATTGTAAAATTCAATATGTCCATGTATTTATAATTTTCCCAAACTGAACGGTTTGGGTAGGTGAAAAAATTCATGTCTTCCATACATCCTTCTCTAAATGTTGCTATCTATGTAGTAATGTGTTCATTGTTGTGACTCTCTAGGACGTGATAACCAGTCTTTTGTCAACAAACATTTTCAAAAACTTAAAACATTGAAAAATACGGAGAAATGTTTGATATAAACATAAATAGTAGAACTCCGTGTATCCGAATTTCAATCATCCTTATTGTTAATTATCCGGAATCTTATCAGGAAAAAAGGGTGAAAATTTTTTTTGTCTGTAAACAATGAAAAATAATATTTTAAATACAGAAATATTCAAATAAAAAATTCCCTTTGTAATGAAATAAACAAAATAAATTATTGAGATCTAAATATGTTGCAACAGAGGGAAAGCATTTTTGAGATGAGAATATGGAATTCTAGGCATTTACAGGGCTTATGGGACAATTAAATTATTGTAAAAACTAGAAAAATAATATAAAAAACATCTTGTATACACATGTAAACACTAATAAAATACAAATTCAAAGAAAAATAGCAATTTAAATGATCAAAATTAAATTATTAAAAAAAAATATTTGTTGATGTAAAAATATTGTACGATAAACATTTTAAAAAGGCGATTAATATAAGTAAATAATAAATAGAATATAAGTAAATATAATATGAGTAAGTAAATAATAGGCATAAAAGTAAGTTTTCAATTTTCATTAGTTTTTTAAAAGCAATAAAAAAGTGATCTTAAGTAAATATTGCGTTTTTTCTTCGAACGTCGCCATCGCCTTAATTTAATGGTTAATCCAGTTATCCGGATGACGTCTGGCAGTTTTGGCACTCATTAACCCGAACAATTGATTTTTTAGTATAAAACATGTTTATCAGAAAAAAAAATGTAATCAATGAGGTTCGCTTCATAAACAATTAGCTATTAAATTCTCACAAACTTGGTTCAAATTAGAACGTAGCATCAAAATATTTTTTTTTGTGTCCCCATGCTGCTTATACCTTTAAAGGTAGAAATTAAAATTCCTTATTGCCTCGTTTGAAATAAATTAAAGTTAATTTGTCTAGGGGAATAGCACCGATGCCTTTTATGGAAAATAATACACATGTGTTTCATACAATGTAAATTAACGTGTGGTTATAGCAAATGTATCGAGGAGTTGGTGGGAAAAATTGATGGATCCAGCGTAACGATTTGTAATTTCATTTTTTTTCCAACAGTCGGCCAATTAGCATTTTTATATATGTAGAAAGAAAGATGATACATTGTCTTGATTGTATGCGATTCCTTTTACGCCAACATTTATTACATGCCAGTAACTTATCAGAACTTAGACGTTATATTATTTAAACCTAGCGGACCCGACAGACGTTGTCCTGCCCGAACGTTGGCTTACCGGCTATTAGCTTGGAAAAGACTTTTCATTGATAAGTAGGTACCTACGTACCTGTTTGTGATTAAATTCAAAAACTAAAAATTGTTCATATTCAAATATTGAATTTAAGTACTAATTTATGTTACAAAAATCACAATGAGGAAGTTGAATTATTTTTAACAAACTAAACCAAAAAAAAGACTAAGAAATTTTGAGACTTTCAAAGATTTTGAGACTATTCGATACTAACAATAATTGAACACAATGAAAAGGGTGAACAATCTCATTTACACCACAGTTGGAATGTTTTGTTTTACTTTGACAAATGATAAATGATAAATGATAAATAATGCATCCATTCGTTTTTTTATGATACAAAAAAGAATTTATTTGCGCATGTGACAAGATTTAAAGATTTTAATGTCTGGCAACAACCTAAGATGTGCATTTCGCAGAAAAAAGGCCAGCCCTAGTTAAACGCTGATGTGTGTTATGTAATTATGTGTTGATCATATTATATTAGATTTATATTATTTAATTAATTTATTTATTTATTAAAAGACAACATCAGCCATTACAACAAAAAAATCAATATTTACAAATAAACCAAAATTAAAGGCCAATTATAGTTTTCTATGTATTACTAAATACAAGGTCAAAAAAAAATATTAAAAAAAGCGTACATTGAAATAGCCACTCCGCATCATTCCACACGTACAAAAAATAAAAAAATATTACAATAACTACGAAATAATAAAAAAATAAATAAAAAAAAGTTTTTTATTTACTAGGACTTAAAAATCCGTGCGCCGGTGGATCCATACGGAGTAATACAGAGCTATCAGTCCTCCCTTCTTTCTTCTTTCAAACAAGAGAAAATAATTACAATATTAAGGTGTACAAAAAAATAGAATATTAGGTAGGTAGTTTTAGATTAAATTATAATTATTATTTTTAATTAGGTTTCTAGAATTATTCTTTAAATTTATTTGAAGTGGGGAAATATATATCCAATTAGTAAATAAACCCTCTTCCCTCTTACGGAAATAGACAACACATGACTTGAGCTTGGTTCTGCATTGCCGCCATGAAGATCATCCTATTTAAAACCCGTTAGAGCCAAAAAAAAAACAATGCGCATTTAGATTCCTCGAAGGGCATCTCACTTTTCCACCCATGCTGTGGCGAATGGAAACCCTTATCAAAACACACATCTGAACGGTAAAACATAATTGAAAAGTAAAAAAAAAAAGCAAGGATTGAACAGACGTTTATTGACGAACCACTGACACGACACCGTTTGACATGATCGGATTAGTTTGTTGGAACGACACGCTTGTTTTTGTTTCTGTCATTTAAACGTTGAACCCCGTACAATTGTAATTTGTACCCCCTAAACTGGAAATATGTTGCCGATTGCCACAACAACATAAAAAGTTATATAAGATTTATTGTTTCAGCATTTACTTTGTGGAAAAACTCAAATTTTCCGTTCCATTGAACTTCCCCATAAAACTAGAATTCTGGATAACTGTTTTTGACTCTATTGCTATTCTCGGAAAAAAATCGGAAAAAAATCTATTCATTCAAATCAAATTTATAAACATTCAGCACGGTTACAATGTTAAAATTAAAATGAAAGTTTTCATGTAATATTTTTTTTATTCAACACTTTATATACATGTACAATATATATGTATATACATATAAGGGCGGGCATATTGTCTTCAGGCAATATCTTCCTACCTACCCAAACCGTTTAGTTTGAGAAAATACGAAGTTCCTGGACATATGTAATCTAATGATTTTATACTAAATTAACACTTTATTTTAATAAGAAAGGAGAGGAGATGGGAAGGAAAGCAGCAGGATAAAGAAAAAACTTAAATATTAAGATAGTGGCAGTTCAATCTTGACTTAAACGTAAATAAAGAAGGGGTGTCTCTAACATTAATTAATATATTATTCCACAATCGAGCAGGTACTACTGTGAAAAATTAGTAAAGAAAATTAGAGCGATGAAAGGGTATTAAAAGGGTTCTCTCGTTACTAGAACAAAGAGATAGTCCATGTTGTGATAGAGGTTGATAGGTGGATATAATTTTTATTCCCTAATAATATGTATGCATCCACTTTCCATTATGTTGTATCGCAAATCAGAACAGGGCTCTTGGCTTCATGAAGGTAGCGATACGTTAATATTTTTCTGGAAAATGTGTCTTTGAATGAATAAATAAATAAATTAAAAAACAAAAATTAACCTTTTAAACGTTGATAGGCATAATTTATGATAGAAATTTTATTAAATACGTTTCCAAAGTGCGTGTTTTTAAATTTTTACATAGATATTATCATAAATGGCTTAGGTCAATTACAAATATATAAATCTTTTAGAAGAATTTGATTCGATTTTGTCATATTTTTATTTTTTTGAATTTATTTGGAAGTTCAACAAGAATACATAAAATACATACATTTTGAAAGTAGGCATTACTAACGTTCTTTATATATATATTCTTAATTAAAGAACTCCACCATATTTTATAAATTATATAAAATAAGTGAGTAAAATCAATTTAAGTACTAAAAAATATTAAGTATAGTGAAAGATAAGAATTAAGATTAAGTTAAATAAATAAAATTGAGTTAAACATACGAAACTATTTTTAATTTTTTTTTAAGAATAGAAAAAAGAAAATAAAAACATATAAGATGTAATAAAATAGACTAAAATTAATTAATTTAATTAGACTAAAATTAATGTAACGTTATGTATTTATTTAGATAGTTGTACAAATAAAATTTCAACACCTAATTTTACCTTAACTAATTATACAAAAATAATTTCAAAAACAAAACATTGATAATATTAATATTATTTATTATTTTGTGATAATAAAGTGAGTTATTTAATAAGGCCTGAACGTTTAACTTTGTCGTCCGAAGTATTGTTATTTAAACCATATGCATCTAGTAAATAGAGAATCACGTGCCCTTTAAAATGCAGTCCGCAAATAGATCATTTGTGTAGACCGTCAAGACCGTCCACCGCGATGCGTAAAACATAAAACAAAACGGTATTGTTTCAGTAACGAAACACCTTACAAACTAATAATAATAAAACCTAAGTAAAGTGTAAATTTGCTCGCGATTTTCAGCAACAAAATAGCTTATCATATTTATAACATATTTGAACAAGTGAACTACTTATCAAAGACAATGCAAACCTTTGTCTGTCAGTTTACGTTTTCACTAAAATTACAGATTTTTCGCGTAAAATATTTGCACAGTCTTCAGCTTTGTTAAATAAAATTTGTGGATTAATTTTGACAGTTGTATAGCTTTGCGGTTACTTGTGTCGTTCAGAAAAGTATATTTATTATAAATATTAAAATTTTTTGTTTTAGACCCGGTAAAAGTAATGTTTTGTTATGTCTTTTGTTTTTATTAAAAATAAACATAAGATACATTTTTTACAATTTTTTTAAGCATTGCCGACAACGAACATATTCAAAAACTGCATTTTTCTAAGTAAAATTAAGTTTTAATATACACTTACCATCTAGAGCTTGTTGTGGTGAATCTTATGTTTTAACATTTAATTGGTTTATTGCTACTGTGAATCTCATTCTTTTCATAATACCGCACCAGCAGCAAAACAACCTTACCAAAAAATTTGCAATACATGTTTTAACAATATTGATTTTTTTCTAGGTCTAGAACGGGTCGCTGAGGAGTTGATGGGTCGCAGGAAATGGAAACTCTATCAGGACGTGTTACTAGCCAGAAACCATCCTCTGCAACAGTCAGAACAGAGCGATTCCCCCGTGGAGCCGACATCTACAGAGAATCGGGACATATCGGATACTCAGGACCTCAACTCTCAGGAGAATCAACCTCAAGAAGAAGAAGGACAATCCATGATAGCCACAACAGAAGCGCTACAGCGCAACAACAGCGCTACAGATCTCACCCAAGACCCTGCAGACCAAACTACAAAAAAAGAACTAGAAAAACAAACAGAAACTCCTATTGTCTCACTGGACGAAGATTCCAAAGACGCCAAAGAGGCGAACCCGTCAGAAGACGGCCCTTCTACGTTGAAAGAAGACAATTGCAGCGTACAACCCACAACGCTCAAGATAAAGACTATAGAAGAGATAAATACAGTTGGTAAAAACGATGGAAATAGCGGAGCAACTGAAACTATTTTAGAAAGTTTAATCAAGAGAAGCAGCACAGGACCACCACGGAAACCTCAGCCATCGGACTGGAGACCACAAGACAAGTGTTACTTCTGTGTGGACGGGGAGCTGGTCAAGCCAGGAGCTGAACCGCAACCAGCAGCCCCTGAACAACCGCTGGTAAGAAAAAATGTTTTTTTTCCTCTTATGAATTCCAACCAAGGCTTATACTCCAAAACTATTGCTGACCTAATTTGTTTTGATGCAATAATTATGCGTATTTAAGTTAAAACCATAAAATGATATAAGATGGCCAAAATAGTTAGTAGATTGAATAATTTGTCACGCAATTACATTAACCGATGAACACTCGATAAGCAGTTGTATCTTGCTCTTGAAATGTTTTTGTTTTATTGTTTGCCATCAGTGATTTTATGCCGTGTGATACTTTTCTACTTATAATAATAATGCCATTAGATTAAACACGTATTATAAGATTAAAACTAGTATGACATATTTTAAGTCATTCCTACAGTTAACATCGTAACTTCAACACTAACTGTTGTGATAAAAAAAAAACTTTTTTAGTCATTAACAACATAGCAAAGAAAATTTAATCTGACAAAACACTACATTTGATGCCACATTTTTGTATAAGAAGAGATGTTTTTGTACCCAGGTGAGTGAAGGATACAGCTACAGTTTTGTGTGGAAAATAGAACCAGAACTCTGGACGAGTGTTTTTAATTCAATATCTACGTAAAAATTCTGGAAAAGGAAATGAAGTGAAGATAAGTCCGCCTCGTGGTGTAGTGGTTGTCAGATTTGCCTACCATGCTTGAGATCCTGGTTTCGATTCCTGTCAGAGTGGACGTAGAATATTGGTTTTGCATTGCAATATTACATTATTCATGGCCTAGCAATCATAAGACTTTTAAGACGTAAGACATCGTACCTTTGGTATAAAAAAAAATATCAAGATGAGCTGCGATTGGAGCAACAATGGACTGCCCAACCAGTCAATTGCTGCAAATAGGGAAATGATGATGGTGATAGACATTTTTTTTAAATTTCTTTGGCATTTTTCTAAATCGGCTGGATATGTTGAATTTCAGAGTCCTCCAGCGGCAGGAGAATCAGGGTCCGAATCTGGCTCCAGCCGGTCTGGACCCAGCCCAGCGGGCCCTCTAGGAGTTCCTGGACCGGGAGTACAGCCCGCCTATCTTCTCAACCAGCAAGCCCAAGCCTTGGCCCATCTCATTCAACTACAGCAGAACAGGCATCCAACCATGAATCAGGTTATAATCACAAAACTATGTATTCTTATCATTTACTTTTTTTAAAACAGGTAGAAGAATTTGTGTTTTTAAGAAATATGTCTACTGGGGACGGAAAAACTAAAAAAGACATTGAAAGGAGGGTGAGTGCTGGAATCAACGTAAACGGTGCACTTAAATCAATTTAAGCAAATAAAGTTGGTCACAGGAGACAAAATTATTAGTTCACGTCCTGATGCCAACCCTTGTGTATCGGAGCAAAGTATAGAATTGGAATAAAGGTGGAAACTAGGCTGAATGCTGTCAAAATGTTGTATCTCGGGTGGATGTGTAGTAAAACTATGAACGATAGGTGCACAAATGTCGATATTCGCGTATAATGAAAGGCTGGGATAAGAATTATTGACATAATCAAGAAAAGAGTTATGCGTTGGTTCGGAAATGCAGAGTTTCAAATCAATACTACTACTACTAACATCAAGCCATTTTCGGTAAGGGTAGGCAGAGAGAATGGACCGACTGACATCTTGTCATACATGCCCTTCTGCTGTCTGTTTTTAACATGATCAGACTTAAAATTTTGGTTTATCTAATCATCCCACGTCTTTCTCATCCTAAGTTATCATTTATTCTCGCCATTACCATTCTTTCTTTATCTATTTGTTCTACATACTGATAGATTTCTTCTAGAACCAAACTTTGATAGCAATGCAACATTCTAATTCTAAATCTAGACTGTTTTAGTTTATGTTGTCGTGGTGTTTTTTGTTGGATTGTACTATAAGTTATTATCACCGTACAGCAGTCACCTGTTTCTTGATGATTTCATTTATATTCATGATCTGTTTTTACTATTAAAAATTACAACAGGGATGGAGAACTCTTGGCCTCATAGAGTAAAGGATACATTATTATTCTTTTGGAATTGTATCTGGGCTACCCCTGATTTTTTAAAACTTTTTAAAACTTTTTCTTGTACCAGTTATCTCTTTTTTACGTTATTACCCAAAACCATTCAATATACTGACCGTTTTTCGTTTTTACCTAGGTCCAATCCATGGCTGCTTCCCTAGCCGCAGTAGCTGCTCTGGGGTCTCCTGGTATGGGTGGTCTTCCGTCCCTTCCTCATTCGCTGGTTCCCCAAGGCCTTCTTCCTCCACATTGGTACCTCCAACAGCGACAGGAAAGGTATGTACTTGTCTTACCTTTTTTAATCCTACTAGGCATATCATAGCCCTCAAAGTTTCATACAATTTTTAATTTAGATTTTTATCATTGAGAAATCAATTAAAAAAATCAAATTAAAAATCGGGTTGTGGTCCCGTGGCTAGTGTCGCGGACTCACGGACCAGAGGCCTGAGGTTCAAATCCCACTCTACCCCAACTTGATTTCCATTTTTTAATAGTGATTTATTTACAACTCGTTGAAAATGGCCACCAAAATTAAAATATTTGTGTAAATTGTAAGAACGCTAATATTTCTTTTGAAAAAAAATAGGTAATTTTTTTGTGTCCCAAATAATGAAAAATAAAGTTGTCCGGTGAGTTCCACCCGTAAAAACTGTCAATTCAGCGCATCCCTTGAATATTTGAAAATAATCGTATTTATTTTTATATTAAATATTATAAATAATTTTAAAATAATAATCTATAAACATTCCTAAAATTATCGCAGAAAATTTTCAAGCGCACGCGATTTACAAATTCAAGTAATATTAAGGTACCTTGGCCTTGATAGTATTCGTTATATACGACGGAGTCCAGTCCTATTACAGATGTTCGAATTTCCGCGCACGCGTATTAAGGTTCATAACGTTGTCATATTGTTCTACGAGACTCATAGAGATAAGAGCATCCAATTTGTGAAATGCAAAGAAAAACGTACTCTAATGACGTATTGCATGAAGTTTATAATAGCGTATTATTGTAATTTGGCCAAAATTTAAGAACATCTCGAGTTTTAGGGACTGTCCTAATATTTCACAAATAACTATCGACGTGCTAAAAACATGCGAAGCATTTGAGCGATCACAATGAACAATAATGAACATGCTTGATTTATACCAGTCATTTGTCAACGCGTGTGTAATCTCTCGCTCGTGTCGACTTTTTTTTTGTTTTCCTTGTAAATAAATACAGTTCACTGGCAAAAAATCGGCGTTTACTATAAAAAGTAATACAATACATCGCATTTTCAAAACTGTAACGAGTTTCAAATACAAAAAAGTGAAAATTAAATTACAATTACTATGGCCACTGCTTTTCTTGACATTTGGCTTGCCAACCGCCGCGCCGGCTAAAAGCAATAAATATCCAAATAAATAAATGAAAATAGCAGTTTTGAAATATTTTCCATATTTACACCGGTGGAATTCAAATATGTGAATGCGCAGCAGGATTATACGTCGCAAAACGTAAATATTTTGACATTTAATATTAGGTGTTCACGGATGTTCCGTTGTGATTGCGAATACGATAAACAACCATGGTGAGAGATTAAGATGAATTCAGAGCCAGTCCTTTTTACTCTACCACACACTTTGTACGGAAACGTTGTTCGATAATTTTTAGAACACGATTTTAAAGTCACGTTACGTAAATCATAAACTCTATTTAATTTAACCTCAGTGGTAATATCTTAATTTCCCAAACCATTTTATTTTCCGGCAATATTTTTTTTTTCATTCGCTGATCTTTTTAATGAATCAAGTGGCAAATATTTCGATTATCAATTAAATTATAAAAATCCATGCCGCAAAAATCTTTTTGTATCTGCGCTGAAGTAAAATTGACGAACTTCAGTAGAAACACCCATTCGGAAGAATCATTTCATTAGTCACTATAATTGTTATTGACCTTGTTAAGTACTTGGGATACTGTGACGTCACTGAAAGTTATTCGAGATAACCAATTGCAGATTGAGATTGATAGTAATTCAAAGATTATTGGTGGCGAATCAGCGTAAATATGGCTGTCTCAATTACATTAATAAATTATTTCAATGTTCAAAATTTATTGCAACAGAGAGGGAAAACTTTTTGAGAAGGGAATAGGGAAGACTAGGCATTTACAGGGCTTACAATCTATCATTGGCTGGTTTACGTGGTCGCTATACTTCCCAGGGAATCCAATCCCGCGGATCTACGGGATTTGCGGGATTGCCAAAAATCATACTTTTTGTTATAAGTAGTTATGTTCATGAATTTACGAAGTGCTGTACGAAAAAAAAGACAATTATATTTTAAAAACATTTTTTTTTCAAGCGTTGCCTAGTAGGTGATTTGGTTCAGCCGAATGAATCTCACCTACGTGATAAAGGTTTCAGCTCTTTTACTTCACAAAAGTCAACAGATGGAAGAGTTGAGGAAATGTGGATGTTCAAACATGGGCAAAATGGTGAATGTTACACAGTGTGTAAAGTGGCCACTTAAACCAGCCAATGACAGGTCATAAGCCCTGTAAACGCCTAGACTTCCATATTCCCTTCTCAAAAATGTTTTCCCTCTCTGTTGAAATAAATGTAAATATGAATAACTCCCTAGGGAGGAAATCCAGCCAGTCTGCCAGCATTTGGACATGCTTAAATGTTGTTGTATTTATATTTAATTTTGATGAAGATGAATTTTTTGGAAAGTGTTTCCGAGCAAATGATCAAATAATACTCGTGGCGTGGGGAATCCCCTGTCACAGCGTAACTTGACCTTAATCGCCTCGGATATACGTATCGCGCATAAATATACTAATATGATTGAAATATGTATATCGATTTTGTAATCGATTATTATCATTCGATTAAACAAAAATGCTGTATTGCTTCGTAGGCAAGGCAGATGTTTTCAACTAACGAATTTAAATATTTGTAGAATATAAATCTATCATTATTGATACTACCTTAAAAAAGTCATGCCGAAAACGAAAAAAACGATGATTGTCTCTACAAAGCCTATAATTTTTTCGGCTCAGTAATACGCTATAGAGAGACAAAATTTAAAAGTTGTTTAATTACCTATTTGTGAGGCCAGAACCGGGACGAATAACATTTAGATCTTTCTAAATGGCGACTGCACCCATTTTTTTTCAAATTCCATTTTTATTTTAGTCCCGCAAATTCCGCGGATCTCGCATGTGTAGTCCCGCTTCACTGATCCCGCAAAAATAGTGCGCGATTGGATTCCCTAATACTCACTGTGTAACATTCTCCATTCTGTTTGTATTTAAACATCCACATTTTCTCAACTCTTCCTGTAGGTGTATGTATGTGAGATTCATATGGCTGAATTATTTCCCCTACTGGGCAAAGCCTGAAAACACTTTCAATTTTTATACTTCTTTTACCAGTTACTTTAATCGACAATGTTTTGAGAATGTTCAATTTTTTGTAGACAATCTGGAATTCACTACCAATGGAGTATAAAATCTAAATTTATTGCAACAGAGAGAGAAAAAAAGAGGAAAATAGAAAAGCCTAGGCATTTATTTATTTATTTATTTTATCAGGTAAACAAACAGTATGTATACATATATTGCCAATTTCTTTGTATATTAGTGTGAGAAACTCATGCACACACCAAAAAAATTGTTTACACTTAATACAATAATTTAAATTATGTTCAATTTAATAAATGTAAAAGAAAAAAAATGAAAAAATATGTATACAATAATAATAATAAAGTTAAATGTCTGCTTCTCTCAAAATGTCTATAGTTTTTTATCTAAATTTACATACATTGTTACAAAAAATATCAGCCTCGGTAAATATATTGTTATATTGGTGGCATATTCTAGGTATTGTAGATTGTTTAAAATAGTTTGTTGACGCGTTTTCAGTGTAAAACAGAAGATTTTGTCTCGTCGGTCTAGATGGCACACGGAATGGAAGTCTTTCAAGTAGGTTTGGAGAATCAATTTTATTATTTATTGATTTGAATAAAAATAACTGGTCCAACATTATTCTTCGATTTTTTCTTCGGCATTTACAGGGCTTATGACCAAGATCCAGAATCCTGGACGAGTGTTTTTGACTCGATTTCTGAAACTACTCCTCGTAGTTTAGTGGTTGTTGTTCGTGTGGTTGTTTAGTGGTTCACTACTTAAGAGATTGACGTGAAATATTATTTTTAAAGGTGGTTTCACAACAAATTATTTTATTGTCCCTGGTCTGGCACCTAAAGCGCAAGACTGATCACCTTACTTTCCTGTAACAGATGATCTAGATGTGCTGCATTTAATTTTTAAATGCAGGGCCTTATGTACAATCGGATCCGAATAAGAGTTTGATGATAATGACGATGAAGCGTAAGTATCCTTATTCCTTATCTCACTAGTACTATATATACAGGGTGTTCTTTAAACCCTGTCACATCCGAAACCACGATGATCAATATGAGCAAGAAGACATATTGGCACATTAAAATCATTTTTAGAACGACCAAAATCTTAAAAAATAAAATATTTGAAAAAAAACAAATGATTGCTTACTTCTGCAGGGGGGAAGGAGGAGTCTGATACACCATCAACCGCGCGACCGCGCTCCTCTCGCTTCTCCCCTGCAGAAGTTAGCAACCATTTGTTTTTTTAAATATATATTTTTTTGTATTTACTTTGTTCTAAATATTTTTTTAAATATGCTAATATATCTTCTTGCCCATACTGATCACCCTGGTTTTGGATGCGACCGGGTTTAAAAAACACCCTGTATATTATGACAGCCCAGTTCTTACGTGAGACATCTTCAAATGATACGTTTGAAGATAATGAAAAAATAAAAATAAAAAATTGATTAAGAACAACACGAAATATTTATTAAGTTGATACCCAGAAATTGGACTCCCGTGTCAAGATTTAATTTACCAGCTATTTTATGCATTCTCCGAAAGACTTCCAAGAATGTTTAAAATATCGGTCAACACAAAATAAATGATAATTTAATCTTAATTGATGTTTTAAAATACCAATATCAAGATTGATGTTTGTAACTGAATTTGAGATACAGGGAAGTAGCCAGAAACTAAAATGCACTCAACGATCCGTGTAAAGTGGAAAAACAGATGCTCGGTGTATGTTTAAGAGAATAGAAAAGAGTCGTAGTCATGGATCGTACAGCAAAATTAAAAAAGCAGTGGTCAGGGCACTTGGCGAGATAAAACGATGACAAGTGGACAGCTAAAATAATAAAGTGGAGACCAGGGGCAAACAAAAGAGATGTTTGGAGGCCTCAAAAAAGATGGGCAGACGACATTGCCTCGAGAGCTGGTAGAAAATGGATGAAAAAAGCGAGAAATAGAAAGGAGTGGAAACGTTTAAAAAAGACCGCCATCCAGCAGCGCAGAGAACAAGGCTGAAGAAAAAGAAGAACTGAATCTAGTATAAGACCATATCAAGTCTGTCCAACACCGTTTTCTAAGAAAAGTGGCATGGTTGCTCGGATTACAAAGGGGTAATTATTCTTATTTTGAAATAGAGCAATCTCTTTATCTGTCTTCATTGGAGAGACGTAGAACTGAGATGGACCTTATATGCATTTTCAAAATACTTAATGCTATAAGTGATGTCCCATCTCTGTTGCAATAAATTTTTTTTCATGTTCCCAACCGTGTCACTAGAAGTCTAAATCTGCTATTTATAAAATCTTCTAAGAGCAACTTTGGTTTTTATCCCCCAATGTCCAGAATGTGTAGATTAGTCAATTCATCACGTTCGTTTTTGGGATAGATCTTCCGGCTTTTCGTAGATCTCTTCGCGAATAAACAGTGTGGAATGAAGTTGGATTGGCATGGTTTAGCTTAAAGTTTTAGGTCTTTCATTTTTTTAAATATATTGTATACAATTATGGTTTTGCCGTTGTTTGTCTTTGCTAAATAGTTTTATGATCTTTTTATGCAGTTTCTTGCATTTATGTTTCTTCATGTAACTGTTGTAATTGGCTTAGGCCGTTTACATAATAAATAAATAATAAACAAATAAATAAGTAAATTAACATATGAAACTTTTTTTTTAAAATTTATTTTTCAAAAATATTTACAAAATAGTTATAAATTCAAGTCCTGCTGAGTTGCATACATACAACTCGTCAGCAGGTTTTTTATAAATTGCATCGATTATTCACACTTAACCTACATTAGTAATAATTTTATTTGAAAAACATATAATATTATCAAAAATTAAAAACTATTACTAATGCAGATTTTTTTTTTCTATTAACCATAATTTGAGCAAACGTCTAAATTTAACTCAATATTTTTAATATTGTTTGGTAACATGTTAAATATTTTAGGTATACTGTTTGCAGTGTCCTTTTTCCATATTTATTGCAATATCTAGGAACAGCTAGCCCTTCCATACTAGTAGATAGATAGATTTAAAATATTATTTCCAATATGCTCGTACATACAAAATGATACGTCAATCCTCAAACCACTCTCATACACACGTTTGTCTAATAATAATGTAAAAAATAAATAAAATTGAGCGGGAATTTCATTCTCATTATAAAACGAAATAATACAGACTGAAATGGATACAAAGTCGTTACAACAATAAACTTCTTTCCCCCCTTCGGCAACTACACGTGGACCGGACCATCTTCTAGGAATTTAGCGAAAATATGTGTTTGCACATGTGCGATACTGCAACAGTAACTAGTGACCACCGAACATCTACGAAAGCCACCCTTCGGATATTTTTATCTGTTATGTCATCCATAGTGTTGAAGTGCTTTAACTGTTTAGTTTTTTATTGTTTACTTTTTAGCACGAACACCTTACAAATTTACTATTATGCTCAATGTTTGTTTTTGTAAATTTATTGATAATTTTAAGTTGCCAGAATTTCCCTCGTCCATGCACTTTGTTGCTGCCAGACGATTAGTAATCTAGCTTCAATAGGTAAATGTTATCAACTATCAAATATACACATTTAATAAATGAGGTCTAGAATTCCAACCGTCCATGCGCTCAGTAGCTGCAAGACTTGTTGTTATCTAACTTCTATTTTTATAAATTTGTTTGTTATATATTTTTTTTAAATATCACTAAATCTCTTAACTTTATTGTCAAATAAAAAATGTAAATAGGGGCTATATTTCTTATTGTCTATGCGCTCTGTAGCTGCAAGACGTGCTGTAATCTAGCTCCTGTATATTATAATTGGAGACGAGGAACAAGAATCCCAACCGTCCATGCACTCTGTAGCTGCAAGACGTGGTGGGATATTTGTTTATTGTACAGCGCCCTTGGGGTGATTTTCACAAAAACGGCGCCATATAAATTATCCAAATATATAGTAAACCTGGTGTTGTAATTATGTACCAAACTTGTGTTTATACTCGGAGTGTACCAAAATAGAGCCCGAACAGATAATTTATTAACAGATTTATACATCAATGATATTGATATATTGTGTCTCTATTCTTATAATTGCAATATGGTCAAAAGGATTATTGACAATATCCAACTTAAGCTACCTATATTGTATACAATTTTCCATACTCATAGTGAAAAGTGCAATAAAAGCACTTGAGTTATTCTTTATTGACAAATTTAAAAAATACATTCAACTCGTTTATTGGCAAAAATTTGTTTTTTAGTATAAGTAAAACCAATAGGCTGACCTCCTGTCTTTTAAACGGTTTTTGGCGTGTGGAGAGTGTTGATTTGTATAAAATAAAAGAGTCGAACTCTTCGATGTTGGTGCGATTTTTACGAAGTAAAAGTCCATACGCCATAGTCCTGTTACAAAAACATTATCCTTCTGTGTTGTAAGATATTAAGCTTAGTAAAACCTTTAAATATCATTTTGCGTATTTGTTGAAGAGTTTTATTTATTTAAATATATACCTGAGTGCTTATTATTTACCTAAGTGTTTAAATCTTTTGACCATTTCCTAAAAGCTATTTACAACTTGTGCAGGATAAATGGAAATCAAGCTATCGTAGAGTGGGATTTGAACCTCGAACCTTTAATTCGAGAGTCCAAAACACTACCACAGGACTACGACCCAGTTGCTAAATCTTAAAGTCGAAAAAGGCCAAGCTAATTAAAATTACAAACATATTTCATTACAAAAGAAATTTCAAGCACGTTTTGGTTATTAAAATTGTTCTTAGTATTGTGTTAGTAATTTGCAAACTTTTCACGTCTTAAGATAAAGCACGTTTATTGATTATATATTGATTACGCTAACAATTTTAAATGCGATAAAATCATCACTCTTAAAAAAGCAGTTAAAAAATCTGTACATCTTGGACTGAGGTCAAAATTCAAAATATTTGTGAAAATTATGTATCGTCTTCCTTGGGTGATCCCATGCTGGTTGAATTCGTTTTGACGTTTTGTCTTCCGTTGGAGGTGCCATCTTCAGGATGAATTATGTGTTGTGTAAAAAAGTGGTTATGTACTAATAGTTTGTACCGTGTCGCAGTTAGCAGTGGGTTCGTTCAGTGTCATTTTTGTCGTGCGTTGTGCCGGGAGCCATGTTGAGTTAATTATGGCCAGTCGTCTTTGTTTTGGCTATTTTTGTAGGTGTATTTCAATTGCCTCTTTCATTATTCGTGCATTGTAGTTTCTGGGTTTATGCAGAATCTCTCTTTCGAAGGCGAAAAAACTAACTTTCTTTGAAGTGTTTCACTGTGGCTGATTTTTCGGAGTGTCATAATATAACATTGCGTATTTTATTTTTAGTTTTATTTATCAAGGAAAAACAACAGTTGTTATATCAGAATACTAAATATAAAAGATAGTACATACATCCAGTTAAAGTTTTTCACAAATATAATGAAAGAACATGTAACACAGTAAAGAGAAAAATAATATATTATATAAGACATGAGAAAAAAAAAGAGCTCGTAAGAAGAGATGAGGAAATAGATCGGAGGAGTGGAGGAGGGGAATTTTTATAATAAAGTTTACCAATTCAAAATTTTGATATTATAAAAAAATAAACATATTTAAAGAAACTTAAACTTATTACACACTGACAAATGTTTCATTTTACAGTGTTTCAAAAAAATTTTTTTTTTTAAATAGATGAAAAATATCTTAAATAGATGAGTTCTTAGAATAAAAAAAAAACACATACGGGAACCTCTTTTTACACGAGGATACGTTTCACGCAGTGCCGTGTAAAAAATATAGCTACTAAAAAAAGCAATGTTTCATAGATTTCCTTGTATTTATAAAACTTAAGTCGGAATTTTAAAAAAAAGTTTTTTGCTTTTTTTCATTAATATACGAGTATACGACATGACATCAAAATACTTAAGATCATTACAAAAAATATTAACAATGACTATTTTATATTATGCTCTAAATTAAAAGAGCGATGTAGGGCGTTCTATTATTCCAATAACGAATACCTAGTACCAATAATAAAAGTGTGCCCACGTAGAAGGAGATATGCCATACAAAATGTGATATTTAAACGTAAAATGGTATTACAGCGAGATACCGTTGACGATCGTCTCTTTTGTGAAATAAGCATTGTTTCATTTGCCTAACATAAAGTTTATGTTGGATTACAAAAAAAAAACAAAATCATGTATACCATTCTACTATTTTTCATTATTAAATTATGACCAAGAGTAAATATTTTTAAAAAAACCTTTTTAAAAACCATATTCTTTTTTGATCTTATCATGAGAATCTATAAAATTGAATTTCTAGAATTCTCGCGCACAGGAATTTGAGCCTTGTTATTGCGGTATCAACGCTAAATAGGGGTCTTTTTCGTCTGTTAAAGTGTTATGTAACAGCTTACTGTGATCTGTTGAACTGACTTATTCTTTTCTTTTTAATTTCAATCACTTTCTTACCAATATTTTTACGTAACTATTAAATATTTTTTGTAAATTTTGAATCGTTTTCGTAGCATTATTTCGAGTGAAAGATTTAGATTACATTTAGATTACTCTGAACAACAAAAAAAACGAGGCTCAAAGAGACGATTCTTCTAGGTGACCGAGGCGCGAAGATTCGAAAACTGAGACCCGAAGGGCCGAACCCTCTAGCATGTAACAGTCGGCGATAGCATTTTTTACATAACCCCAAAAGAGTAACAAACCCGTTTTTAAGACACGCAATATTTTAATGTAAACGTTGAATTGTTTGTTTGGAAGCTCTAAAGTATATTTTTCAGGCCTGCCCAGCAAGAGAGGGTCACGCCTCCTCGAGGTTCGCCCCCCGTGACGTCAGAGCAGCCTCTCGACTTGAGCGCGCGCCCCAGCGGCGGCGCGGGTCCGCCTTCCCCCTCGGCGCTGGAGGCCCGCCTGGCAGGGCTCCGCGGGGCGCCCATAGACCCCAAATTGTTCAAGTGAGTCATTATTATTATTTTACTACTTAGTTTTAAACAAAATAACAAAACAATGAAAATAATTTGAATTATGTAATACCGAAAACACGTACGACTTTTGACCGGAAAAAAATTATCTTTTGTGGCCTCAAGAGTGTTAAATGTCCTGAATGAACATACTAAAGTATCCAAAACGAAGGTCATTTTCAGGAGAAGTGTACAAGAGTAAGTTTCGTCTAAGGGACGAGACCATTGCAGGAGACTGCTGCGAGACATTGCATAGATTTACATGTGGTACTATTAAGCATCTTGTCCAGATGTTTATTTAAATTTATGTTTTTGTAATATTTTTTTATTTGTAGTTTTCTTTAATGATACGAAAGCTTCCACTTTCTATTTTGTTGTATCCCAACTCAACACAGGGTTCTTGGCCTCATAGATTTAGGGATACGTATTTTTTTTTTAAATATATGTATTTATATAAAAAAAATGAAAATGCTTAGACGTCAAAAAAAATAATGTGATTACAGTATTGTTTTTAACCGAAAAAGAAAATGTCCGATGAAATTTGAAAAAAAGATGTAACAAATGTAAATATTCAAGAAAGAATAGAAAGTTTTCCGTTTTTTGCATTAAGTGCGTAATCAATAAAATTGCGTTTTTTCAAACTGGCCAATACATAAGGGTAACTTATTTATTTATTTTACAGAAACAAACAGTCGACAATAATGTAATAACATTAAAAAAATACGGTTTAAAGACAGACCAGCGAAGTCTCTAAATAAAAATCATACATATTAAATTGCGGTACAACAAAAAGGTGTGTTTATATTTTGTATGAGAGTAAGTGTATACGTGTGTTTGTGTGTATGTGGTAGTAAGTGTTCAGGTGTGTGTAAGTGTGAGCTTCATAAAATAGCAAGTGGGATCGTATCACAGCCAGAAAGAATCAGTCTTAATTTATTTTTAAATAAATTAAGGGGCGTGTTAAATATATCAACAGATGAAAAAAAAGCATTATAGTTAAAGCAAGAACGATAGAGGAAAGAGCGTTGTGCAGTTAGTGCTACAGACTGGCAGATGGAACAAATACTTATTTCTTGTCACGCAAAGGAAAACATTTAGATTAATTTTGGAGAGCAGGTTAAAAAAGTCTACTTTATTGTTTAATAATTTATATAAATAGTATAATTCAGATATAGTGCGTCTATTCTCAAGGGAAAAAACCCATTTTGTTTAGCAGATTGGCTATAAGAGTAAAGCGTTTTATTGTTTTTATAATCTAAGTATTTTTAATTTTTTTGTTGAACATTTTCAATCCTTTCTTTGTTTGTTATGTATTGTGGGCTCCACAACTTAACTTATCTAACGTTAAACATTCACATTTCATCAACTTTACTATCTTAACTGTAACTTTAGACTTTTGTAACTGAATTTGATATAAGTAAACACCGTTTTTGCTACCATTCGTGTTTTCAATATGGTCATGAGGGAGAATGACAATATCTGACAAAGGCCCTCAATATAATTTTCCAAACTTACAGTGAAAGGGCGGAGCGGTAAAAAAAGTAGAGTTAAGTTCAATTAAAGTCGTGATTTACGTATTTGTAAAATTATAAATTGAAAAGAGTAACTCAGTTATTAACAAAAAAACATTTCTTTTTGTATGAGTAAAACTGATAGGATGACACGCGGTCTTTAAAACGATTTTTCGCTATGTGGAGTGAATACTTTCACTGTTGACTTTTTTGTGTAATTTCAAGCCCTGTAAATGCCTGAAATTCCATATTTCCTTCTTATTTTTTTTCTTCTTTGTAATTCATTTCTATATTGATAACTCCCAAGGGAGTGAAATCCAACCATGTCGACAAATATTTGGATACTCAAAATATTATTGATAAAAAATTTAAACCTTAAAAGTTATATTTTTATATCTGAAATAAGAAGGTCATTTGTTTTTTCGTCGTTTCTTGCTCTATTTTTGTGTTTTTTTTTCAATTATTTATATTCGTGATTTAAACAGAGATACTGTTTAAATATCTTTGATAATGCATGGAAAATGATTCCAGAGTCGAGCCGCATGGACACTATACAAATTAGAGAATAAAGAGGAATTGTGGAGGGGTATTAATTAATTGATTCATAAGTTGAAAATGGATTATTTTGTAATACGAATTCCGTTTCGATATTAACGCGGCGCAGACAGCACACAACATAAATGATTTGCACGGGTGAAACACCGCAAACGAACGCACAGCACTTTTTTGGTTTGATCGCATCCATTCAGGGTATTTCGACCTCAACAATGAACCCTGAAGAAGACTGGAAGAGGAATCAAAGCCAAGCCATAGGCCGATTTATTTTTACAGGGTTTTAACCTGAAACTAGCCATCGAGTCGAAACAATCGTCCAGGGTTCTATTACACACTCAGAATTAAGTTCTTCATCAAGCAACAACAAACCATCACGCTATTTCCTCTTTGGAGTAGGCAGAGATTATGGAATTTTCTTTCACTCTCTATTTGTATACAGGCCACGCTTTTAAATTACACTGAACGACATGATTTTTGTCTGACGAGTTTATTTTTTTTTTTTAATATGTGAGTTATTTTTTTTTATTTTTTTTTTTACCTTGCTTGTAATGTACAAGGTTTATATTTACTTCAAAGGGATAGTTATTTATTTGTTTACTTCAAAATATTTATATTTATTTATAAATGTATGATATGATATGAATTTATGAATTTTACGCAGTGTGTAAAGTGGCCACTTAAACCAGCCATTGACAGGTCATAAGCCCTGTAGATGCCTAGACATCTATATTACCTTCTCTTAAATGTTTTTCATCGCTGTTGTAATATGTTAATATAAACAGCTCCCAAGGGAGTTTAATCCAGTCCTTGTCTACAAAAATTTGGACAAACTCAAAATATTGTTGATAAATCCACCTGGTTCATGAAGAAGTATAGAAATTGAAAAAATAAGATTTTCCGGCGTTGCCTAGTCTGTAGGTGAAATAATTCAATTAGATGAATCTCACTCGCATAAATAAAGGTTTCAGCTCTTTAACTTCACAAACATCAACAGATGAAAGAATTGTTATATATTTTTAGAACACTTTTGAGTATTCATCTGCTTTATGAAAATTATAAAGAACTGTACATAATCATAAGTAGATTATAAGCCAATTGGTAATAAGCATTATACCAGTGTGTGTCATATCTACACTATTTTTTTGCTTGTGAATCTCTAGATATTGTGTTATTGCTTAGGTACTTAAAAAAACATTTTATCGTTTTCCATAATTAAATTATTTTTGTGCTGCTTTTTGTTTTATATCAAATGGTAATTTTCTTGTAGAACATTACCTCATATTTAACTCATTTTGTGTATTTTGTCGAAAAGCTACCTTTTTGCTTATGAGGACAATATATGGGAGTGAGGTATGGAATCGAAATAACAATTAAAGTAGCCTGAATGCCGTCAAAATGCGATCTCTCAGGTTGATGTGTGGTAACACTTTGTGTATGATAGGTGCACGAATGTCGAGATCCGTGCATTATGTAAGGCTGAGACAAGCTATTGAAAAATCAAGAATAGAGCGTTGCGTTGGTTTGGACATGTAGACCGAATGGATGCAAAAACGGGGAAGGCCGAGAAAGACATGGCATGACCAAATTCAACAAATACATGATAGACATGTCAAAATTCAGAATAATCGGCATGCGTGCATGAAAAGATATATAAATGCAAAGGCAGCGAGGTCTGTATATTTACATAATATACAATAATTTATTATGTACATATACCTACTCGTATTTCCCAATTTTTATGGGTAAATGCTGTATTTAACTCGTTGGCCGCGGTGAGTTTACTACATAAGATGTTTTAACAAAGATGAAGATCTTGTTTTTCTTATTTAAATAAAATAGATCAAAATGATTATTTAAAAATCATTATATTTATGTTGTTTGACGCCACATATTTTTATTTTTAACCTAAAAAAAAATATAAAAAACTGCAATTTAAAAATGTTTTCGAATATATTTTATTTAATAAGGTAAATTAATTAATTAAACCACGTACTTAATTAGACTAAAAAGCAATCGAATTGTTGAAGCATATACTGTAATTGACATTAAAAAACCTGTATAAATAACAAATCTCAAGTTCATATGTTTTTGTCATTGCAATTTGGGGACAGAACAAACTTTATGTATCTGTTTAAATATTTAAAAAAATATATTTAAAGAATTACATAATCGCTTAGATGCACAGAGGTTTGTAAAATAATAAAACGTATATTTTATACAGATAAATATAATACTTAGATTCTAAAAAAACATATTTAACCACTGAGGTATAATTTTTATTTTTTATTTACAATTTTTTGTTTACATAAGGTACATTTTCTTTAACATAATATATCAATTTACATGAAAACAAAAAAATCCTTATAGGCATAGCCTGTGAGAGGGTATACTAAATCTAGAATACGTAAATCTATGGTGTAGATGCATAATATAAGTATATAAACTTATATATTTATTTTAACATTTAAATAAAAATGGAATATTACGTTCAGGTTTTTTTTTAATATGAGTGAGAGTTAAGAGTCTGAATATAAGAAATAGAAAAGACAAATAATACACGTAGAGCAAAAGAGTATTAAATTAAAGTTTAAAAAAATTTAATTAAGAAAAAATACGAAAACAAATTAAAAGTTCCGGAACCTTGGTAATTAAAGAAATTCTTCAAGTTTAACACGTGTTTTTTATTACCATTAAAAGATTGCAGACCACAATCCGGACGCCTTGGTAATCCACCAAGGTCCGGTTTTTTGCTAGTTCGGAATGTCGAGACCCTACTGTACTTAATTTTTCTATCAACACACTGTATTTATTTTTATTTTTCCATGTACTTTTCCAAATATAATATGAAGCCGACTCTACTAACGCCTCGATACAATTTTACAAATGCTATTGATGAAAAAAAATTATGTAACATTCACCATTTTGCCAATGTTTGAACATACATATATAATTTCATTGTTAATTTTAGTGAAGATGAGAGAATTGGAGAAGTATGGATGTTCAATCATTGGCAGAATGGTTAACATTACACAGTGCGTAAAGTGGCCATTTGAACCAGCCAATGGTCCTAAGCCCTGTGAATGCCTAGACTTTCATATTTCTTTCTCTAAGATGTTCTCGGTCTCTATGGCAATTTGTCTTAATAACTCCTCAGGGGGTGAAATCCAGTCCTTTGTCTACAAACATTTTTACAAACTCAAAATTTTGCACTATTATTAATTTTAACTTATTCCTTTATTAATTTTTATTCTTGTTTCCATTTAATATTACCATGTTTTGTATTTATTTATTATTTTTTGTAATATTTTTAAGAAATGATGTATTCGCATTAGTAAATTGGTTGCCAAACACAAGAACCTGACTCTTTTTTGTCAAGTCTAACCTGAAATGTAAGAATAACGGATTAAAGGCTTAATTACAGTACAAAATACCCCGGATTGAGAAAAATCACATTTATTTTGTGTGTTCTCACCAAGAATCGAACGCGGAACCTTCCGTGCGTGAAGCGTCTTCACCACGGAGGCCACCTTTTGTGATTTGATCAAATTAAAGTAAAAAAAATAGCCTTGTGGAAGGTGGATGAAACAAATTAAAACTAAGAACCGCTCTTAAGATCATCAACCCTAAAACGTGTTTTTCTAGTTATCTTATATAATCTCACAGTGTAAAGTATCACTTTTGTAACATGAATCATTTCTACTGCCAAATATCTATTTTTTGTCTTATATTTTGTGTTGAAAATAACTGCATTTTAAGGAAACTGCAAGTCAGAAATATGATTATATTAATGTATTGAAATTAAAACCTGAAGACTATTTTAAAATATCTTTTTACAGTCGTCATTTTACCTATTCCCACCAAAAAATCAGTTGTTTGTCATCATATTATTAATTTGGAATTGAGTCATTTTTCTTTAATTTTGAAATGTTTTTTTATTTTATAAATATTTCGGTGTGAACTTTTCTGCTCTAATTGCACTTTTTATGTTGTATCAAACATTAGATTTAAATACGTTCTTAACATAGAATTAAGAATAGTCCAGAAGGAGCGTAGAATCATATTTGAAAACATCGGACTGTGTCCAAAAATCCCCCCACTTTGCACCACTTTTGCCACACGCATTCGTGATGTCGCCGCGTAATGTTGCACGATGGGAAAAAATATAATCGTAACACAAATGTTAGGTACAAAAAAAGGAATTTGTTTATTTCTCTAAAACTTTATTGTGCACGCGGAAATATTTATTGTCACAACAGAGCAGATAAGTAAAGGGTCATTTTTTAAATTTTTAAAAAGTTTTATTCATTTTAACAAATAAGTAACAAACATAATTGTATTTTTGCTCCCGCAAAGCCGAAGCTTGTCTGCGGGTTACATTACATTATTTTTTTTAATTTATAAGTAAGTACATAGTTTAATAATAATTGAAGAATAAAATATATTTACACACTTAAGTTTCACTTGCTGTTAAATAATTTTTTGACTATTTCTTTTTTTAAATAAGAGTAATTGAATTAATGAACTTAAAACTTAAAATATAAAACAAATTTTATTTTCTATAAAACTGATATTTTTATATCATGTTAAATAATATTTGATGTTTTAAAAATAATGTCGGTCAAATGTCCACTACAGAGTTGTTTAATCCGAGGTCCAATTTTTATTAGTTCTCTCATTAGATGAGCAAAGTAGGGTAAAAAAATTACTACCCTGGCAACACTAACGAAATGTTCATTTTAATTTCTTCGACAATCTGACCGATGGAAAAATAATTCAATTTTTAAGTAATTCATTTGCTAATTACACATGAAATGTGATCCCATCCTGTTTCTTTAAGATCCTAGCAATATTTCTACACTTCAAAAGGACACAACATGACATAGTTGAATTCAAATAAGGAGTTGCGTACTGAGCGACGTCTACAAAGAAACTAATGGGTCAAAACGTAAAACTACTCATTTATGAGTAGTTTAGTAGCCTTCTGTTTGATGCTCGTATGCGGTTTCTGAACTGTTCTTAATTCTATGGTTCTTAACCATAATTTTCTATACATAAGGCACACAATTAACCCACGGCTTTTATAACGAGACTAGACTTTTTTTCAAAATAATGAAAAACCTAAAAAGAGAGAGAAAGTAACGGCATTATAAAAAATGACAAATACCTAAGCCTAAATAAACAATAGACATTTTGATGACCCAACTGGGTCGTTTCCAAGTGGACAATACAATAGATATGACAATATTGTGATGTCCCAGCTCCGTGAACAGCCTTGACAGCGCAGGACCGAACCTTGAGACAATACGAAAATTCAGCCGCAGTTCTCACGTGAGCGCAGCGAAAAAGGACACGTGACGGCGTTTATTACTAGCAAATTCACGAAAAAGATTATTAATTTAATACCAAGATGTATTGGAATGGTGACGTTTACGTCATAAAAGCATTAATTATTGATTATTTCATTTGGCATACCAATGCAGAGATAGTATAAAGAAAACTTTTTGGAAAGAAAAACCAAGCGGCAAAATAAACCTAATGCCTTTAAATTTGTCAGACTATTTAAATGATAATAATATTTTGATTTGTTTAATTAAAATATTTATTTAGCTAATCTTCCACGGAATAGAAAGATATTTCGTATACCTGTTTTACCAACACATGATATAGAGTTTTATATCATTCAACAATATTTTGGGTTTGACTAAATTTTTGTAGACAAGGACCGGATTCAACTCCCTGGGGAGCTGTTTATATTAACATATTACAACAGAGATGAAGAACACCTTTGAAAAGGTAATATAGAAGTCTAGGCAACTACAGGGCTTATGATCTGTCAATGGCAGGTTTAAGTGGCCACTTTACGCACTGTGTAACATTCACCATTCTGCCCATGTTTGAACGTCTATTTTTCTTCAATTCTTTCATCTGTTGATTTTTGTGAAGTTAAAGAGCTGAAGTGTGAAGGTGAGATTCATCTAATTTAATTATTTCACCTACATACTAGGCAACGCCTTAAAATGTTATTTTTTTTTATTTCTATAATTCTTTATGGACCAGGTGGATTTATCAACAATATTTTGAGCCATTGACAGGTCTGTAGATGCCTAGACTTCTATATTACCTTTTCTAAGGTGTTCTTCATCTCTGTTGTATTATGTTTTTATATCATTTCTGCCGTCATATAATTTTATCATTTTTGTCTGTATTTTGGAATGTAACGAACAATATTTTCAACCAAAATAAAAACAAACTGCGGTTCGTTAATTAATTTCTAAAGAATGGTTTATCCAGTATACAAAATGCTTTTTACCTCTTTCTCAGAAGCCATATTCAGTTTTTTAATTCCAAATTTTATGAGAATTTTAGCGAGCATTATTAAGAAAAAATATTCAACTAAAGCATTCTCAGTCAGCACCTAAAATGAAAACAATAAAATAAAGGCAAAGTAAAGCTCCCCACTCAGACTAAAGTCAATAAACTTTTCCAAATACTTATGTAACCGTCTGACATTTCATATGGCATACACATTCTAGAAATTTCTTCGTATTTTGACGACATTTTTACGATGCATTGTTAAAAATGAGTCTTTCGCATAAAGAGGATACCCAAGCGACGAAAATGACTCAAAATAGGTGTGAATTCAACCAAATATAGTACATCAAAAAGTCATTATTTCATGAAATGCTACTTTTTTAAATTGTTTTTTAATTACATTGTAGTAACATATTATGCATGTTTCCGAGTGGATAAAGATCAGTCCAGTGTCTGGATTAAATCTTCTTTTCCTACATTCGCTCCTAAGTAAAGTATCTGAACATAACCATACGCCTCTAGGAGACCTTATCACTAGCCAGCACTCTCGCCTCCGTTATGTCGATCCCGCGTCCCTTAGTTCCGCCAAATAAAACCGAAAGATCATCATTGACAACCCTCCAGGACGGCGGAAGCCAGTGGGTGTGAAGAAGAGGCAATTTGGGATAGGCTCTCCTGAGCCATCCGCAGCACGCGTCTAAATCAAGTCCACCACCACTCCCTCAAAACGGTTATTATAGGAGACTGTTGCGTCCATTCTCAGACTTCAATGTTGGTTATGAAATCGAACCAGTTTTAACGTAATATTCTTCTAAAGCTCTTCTTATTCTGGCAAAACTCATAAGTTTGGTGTTTCGAGTTTTGTTAAAGATTCCCTTGCGATGCTGGCATTGCACAAAATGATCTGTATTTCGTTTTGACCAAGTATAGACTAGAATTCCAGACTGCACGCTTCGTGTTAACAGTTGCTCTTGCAATTCCTTGGCGGAATGCGAGCTCTTTGTGCATACCACCATCCTCAGTTATGTGAACTCCCGTGTGTTCTTGAGGTCCTGGGCACTCGATGGCGTCTTATAGGTAAAAATTCTTAAAATAGGGAAATCGAATGAAGATAAGTTTGTCTTTAATGCATGTGACATTATTTTCGCATCTAGGCGTTCGTTTTATTAAACTGAAGTTATGTCAGAATTTAATTCGACATCAAAATTTACTTATTTCTCTCTCATATTTTTAATAGGCCTTTAAGAAAAAAAGTGCCAACCTCAAAACGATTAAAATTTTTAATAAGTCATAATTAAAGGAAAAATTGCTCGGTGGAACAAAATTTTTGACATTTTTAATGCGTAGATAAACGTATCGAAGGGTTCTAGAACTGTCGGTGTAAACCGATGTACTTACATCAAAACTTGATGGGGAGGGGGATCGATAATATATCTTTGTAGTCGGACGGGAGACTTTTATCTTCAACTATGACGTCATACTGAAGTTATGTAATTTTAGAGCGTAAATATGTGTACCGTGACGTACGCTTCTCCTTGTTTCATATCGATGTACCTATCCAAAACTTGAAGGGGGATGGGGGGGGGGGGGGTCGGTAGTATATATTGTTATCGCTAGAGGGAATTTATCTTCAACTATACTGTCAAGGTGAAGGTATGACGTCTTTATCTTCCTATCATAATCGAGGCCCAAGGGTGGTATTTCAAACGCTCTCGGGGCCATATTATCTCGTGTATTTTGTACGTAAATAAAATGTTTTCTCGTGTCGCGAGAGCGGTTCAGAATAGCAACCCAGGTGTTCTAATATGGAAAGGATAGCTGTTTCTACATATTGTAATAAATATGGCAAAAGGACACTGCAATACAGTATAACTAACATGTTACCAAACATTATTAAGAACACTAAGCTAAATACAGGAGTGAGTTGTATGCCTAAATTATGGCTAATGAAAAAAGTTTTCTGTATATGATTATTTTCATTTTTAATAATATAATAAAATATAAAAGATGGTATAATAAATAGAGTTTTTCAAATAAAATTATTATTGATGGAGGTTAAGATAAAATAATTGAAGCAACATATAAGAACCTGCTGACGAGGCGTATGCTTACAATTATGCAGGACTTTAATTTTAAGACGTATAAGAGTAAATATAATTAAAAATGAATAAAAGATGTTTCTACAGTATTCTCTGTGTATATCACGAAGAAACATCTGCTTTCTCTTCTTTAATATTTCAAATTTTTCTCCCTCTTCTCATTAAAGACCACTGTCCATATTTATTAATTTAGAAACACATATAGTCAGTTTTATTGAGAATATTTTTTTCGCATGCGTTTTGAAACTTTAATTGCATAAATAACAATTTTTATTTTATTAGTTGGTTGGAAGAAACTGCCATTTGGCAATAAGCCCGCCAATGTATTAAGATGTATGCACAAGAAGCTAAATAAAACAAATATTAAGAACAGGATTTCGTGCCTGTATTTGTGAAAAAATGTCTCGTTTGTGTGCAAAGAATTTTGCCACGGAAAAATAAACAGATAATCCTAACAGACGGAGATAAGCGGTTCGTTGCCCTTCGCAAACCCAAACGTTCTTTTTATATTAAAAAATGCATTAACATCTCGCAATAATGCATTTAGAAATGCACTCACTTATGTGAAATAAAATGATATTTAAACTATTTTTCATTATCCTCCAGCTCGGGGTGCGGTGTACAGATTTATGTTTTGCAAGATGTATACTTTTTACTCGAAAAGGACGTGTGAATCGAAAAAAATATTTTTTCGGAAATGACATTAAATAAATTATTTAACTTTAGTTGATCCTGAGAATTTTATTATGTATAATATGTATTGTTTTATAATTTAGATTTAAAAAAAAGTTAATTATGTTTTTTTTCGATTAAGTTGTTATTTTATAATTTATCACATTAATTTTTACAGTTTTTGCACAACTCAAAATACGGTTTATTTATATTGTTGGTATTTTTTTATTCATTTTTAATTTTAAAAAAATCATATTTATAGTGTTTTTTTTACGAAAAAACATAAAAATATAATTATGTTAGTCCCGATTATCCGTTTTTTAAGAAATTTGTTATCGTGTGCTCAATTCAATATTTTACTTTAAAATCTATAGAAATCGATTACAAATGCGAAAAGTGACAGTTTTACCAAAATAAAAATAATTCATTGTGTACAAAATAGTAGTAAAAACAATAATACAGGTTTTTTTTTTAAATATTGATAAATAAATAAAATTATAATTTATTCAAAGTTGCTTTGACTATCTTATTAGGGTATAAAACCCCGTTCTTAAACAGTAAAAAAGAAAAACAGTTATCAATATACAGAAATAATAATAATAAATAGCGGACAAAGTGAAAAACACTAAAAAATGTAGTAAAAATATAGTATTTTTTTTTAATTTTAAACTCAGTAAAATACATAGTAAAAACATATTTATAGTCATAATAAAAAAAAATATGTTTAAAAAAAACATAGCAAAATAACAAGTAAAAACAAAAAAAACAGTAAAAAAACAAAGTAAAAGACATAAAAAAAATTATAAAAATAAAATGCAAATGAATACTAAATTAAACATAGTACAGACAGTGTTAAAAGTCATGAGGATCTTTGAAAATCAATCAATAAAAAACTAAAAATATTAATGTTATATAATAATTATTAATAATAAAAATATGTATTAAAATACATGTTTTTTATTATTATTTTTTTTTTATTTTCTTTTATTCAGGAAACATACAGTACAGTTACAAGGTTTAATATTTTACACAATTAGACTTAATTCTAATGGACCAGTGAAGTTTCCATATTATAAAGCAATTATATATAAGGTTAATTATGAAAGTATAAAAAAGAGAAGGAAAAAAAAAACGTAGATGAAAGTTGTTAAAAATTAAAAATGTATACAATGAAAAGTTTAAAAGAAAGATATATACGAGTTATAGACATTAGACATGCATTTTATAATTACCATCTACATATACAGGTACAAATAGCAACAAAAATATCGTTTATATGTAAACTAATTCAGTGCAAAAATTCACAATCATTGGATTTAGTTACAATGGAAGTATGCGAAATGATATTTTGTGAGATTTGAATGCAATTTATGGAATATTTTGACCACAATCTGAATTGTTATCGTTCACAGACGAAAAATAGCTAGTCAATGAACTTATTATCTTTCCGAGAACACATTTTAAATGTCAAAACGTTTGAATCAAATAGTTTTGATATAATTTCAACAAAAATGTAATATAATTTTTTTAAGTTAGAAGGTTTTTAATTTACAGCCAATTATAATAAAATTAATAAACATTAGCTTTGTTTTTAACCACTTATTTTTTATTTTTCTACCGACCGGTTTCAAAGCAACACGAGCTTTTTAGCCAAGGTACACTTCACTAATAAATCTTATCTTTTTTTTATTTTACAAGTAATTACTAATCATTCTCGAATAAATATGCATTGAAACATATGGAGCTAATAAATAAAGTCGTTTTGTCTTGTTATTCTTGTAAAGATGGGAAGTGTAAAATGAGATGGGTGGAGGAGTCGACTAAAGAAAATATATTTTTTGTTATTAATTACTTTTTTCTAGCAATCAATTTATATAAACACATGAGTATATCACCAAAAATATAGTATCAGCTTTTTTTTTAAAAAACATATATATATATATATATATATATATATATATATATATATATGGCACATCAATTTGGTAAACAGTAAACTCAAACATTCGGAAAATCATCAAAGAGTTTCCTACTCAAATCCCTCCCACTAAGGAAAATCCAGTCCTCAATTACTTTCTTAAAAACAGTTTTTGTCCTTAAGAGCTTAATACGCTCTTCCAAAATATTAAACATTCTCGTGTTATTTTTTCTTTTTTCTTTTTTCTTTAAACTTTTTTCTTATAGCAACATTATATCTTATTTATTAGTATCTTAAAGGTTAAGTTCATAGAAAATAACATTTCTATCATAGAGACTCTCTTTAGCATTAGCGTAGCAGTTTTTGTTATTTTTCTCGAAAACACCAATACGGGAGTTTGCTATCTTTGCTTCCAATGCTCTCAATTGTAATATTTATTTATTTATTATACGGCACAAGTGCTTTTTACAATATAAAATAAACAAAATAATGAGTTAGTTGGATGTCCAAAAAATCAAAAACAAAATTAAAATATTGTTTAAAAAAATAAAGAAAAACAACAATAAATACACATACATACATGTATGTATGTCAGCATACAAAAGATATATAAAAATATAAAATGAACAAAAACCAGATCATTAGCATAGGTAGCTTTTGCAAATAATTAGTTTATTGTTACAATAGAACATCATTATAAAGAGATGATTTGAAATCACAGAGACTCGAGTTAAAAATGTCGATATGAGAGGTACATTCGTTTCATAGATTGTGTATACGCGGTATTGGTGACTGACAAAGATAGTTGGTTTGAGAAGGGTGACAATAATATAGACTATTTTATCTAAGTCTACGTATTCGTATATTAATGTTTATAAAATCCGGGAGTTCACTACAATCGAATTTAGAATTAATGATTTTATATAAAAATATTAGGTCAGTTATTTTCCTGCGATTCTCTAGAGCAGGTAAATTCAAAAAGTTTAACGAAGACATGAAGTTGATTTGTTCTTTATATTAATATTTAAAACAAACACTAATTCGCGTCTACTACTTTCATTTATTTTATTTGAAATAAAAAATATCAGACTTTCATCGGTGTAGGATTAAAATATAAAAAAATTACCACAGCATGACGTCACCTGTACAAAACCGGCAGAATAATATGCGAGGGCAGTGGCACCGCGAGATACGAAAACAGATCTCAGTGCATAATTCATTATTAATGTTTATTTCCACGTTTCTTATTATTCATTTATCATTAATTTGTTATTTTAAATATTAGCCAACCGCAACAAAATAATGTTTGAAGAGATAAGGCAAGAAGATTGACAGAAATTACTGCACTAAATATATTGTTTTTCTGCATTTTTTTTATCTAATATTTTTTAATTGGCAGTTAAACGACCAGGAAATAAATGCTCTTGCTTATTATTTTTTATTTTGTGATAAAAATACTACCTTTTATTTATATTCTTCTTGATTTAATTTTTAATTCTACAATAATTGAACAGATTTTTTAAATCGTTAACTCAATAAAGTATTGCTTTTTTATATGGATGAAATATATAAACAAATAACAATAGAGATGGAAAATGTTTTAGAGAAAGGGACATGAAACTGTAGGCATTTTCAGGCCTATGACCTGTCATTGGCTGGTTTAAGTGACCACTTTACAAACTTTGCAACATATCACTGGAGAACGACCAATAGGAATTTATATATTTAAAATGTAATAAGTGATATAATGGTATAAGTAATAAATAATAAAATTCCAATGAATACAATTTTAAAAAGATAACCAGCACAAATATTTAAATGTAAATTATAAATTATACAAATTTAAATTCATACAAAATCAAATATACAAATAACAGTATCATTGAAATCAACAAAATAAAAGTATAATAGTAAAATACCGCAGAGTGTGTGCGGACCAACTACTGCTTTACAAAATTGTGACAGGAATGGTTGACTGTACAGAGCTGCTTGGTTTAATAACAATACATGTGCCAGCCAGGATTTGTAGACGGTACCACCTGTTTCATGTACCAACAAGTAAAACATCGTATGTTAAAAATGCTTTTTTTCGTAGGACTTTTTCAATGTACAATACAAAATTTAAAAATATAGATTATACAAACATCACTCTGTCAGATTTAAAATTTACACTAAAAATGTATTATGTAACTTAGTAGACATTATAATAATAAATATGTACATCTCCTCCCCCCCCTCCTTATCCTCTCTTCAAGCATTTTTGTCCTTATCCCACCCAATTTACAGTAACTTAATGTTCTTAAAATTAATATTTAAAAAATCTTTGATTATTGAGTACTTGAAAATAACATTTTTATATGTATAAATTGTTTGTATTTATTTGATATGTAATATATATATTCTTTACTAACTTTGTATACTATGTGGAAATCTGTTATTAGTTCTGAGTTTATGCACTATATCTGTTTGTTTACTAAAAATATGTATGTAGAACTGTTGATTTCCCTAATAAAATAAAAATAAAATAGAAATAAATAAATAAATAAAATATAGTAGTATTGAAAAAAAACAGAATAAAAGTATTATTGAAATCTCTAGAAAAATAATAAATATATAAAAACATAATTGAAATGATAATTGAGATATGGTTTCTATAAACTCACTATACACTGTAGTAAGAAATAGGAGTTATAAATAATATTACTACTGAACACTTTATTTTATTTTTACAAATATAAAAAATCTAAAAACAAAAATTTCGTGACAATTGTTTCGCCTTGTTAGGGCATTTTCAAACGAATGTGAAGATTAAATGGATTGAAGGTCCTTAATATAGTTAAATAAAATTAAATAATATAATTGAATAAAATAAAGTATTCAATAGACTCAAATCACTGTTTTATTTCTTATATTTTCAGTTTAAATATGGAGTTTTACAAAATAAACACCAAATCAATCAACGAAATATTTAATATGTTAAATTGAGACAACATATCAGACCGGTAACCCATGAAAAACGGTTCGATATGATTTAGGTATAATACTCTCCAATAGCAAGAATATTTGCCTCTAAAGCATAGTTTCACTGATGTTGAAGATGTCGATCTCCTAAGCAATAATTGTCAGCTGCCTGACTGCTCTTCCAATCGGCATAACCAGAGGCTGACGCTGTCGGAGATATTAATCAGGAACATAAAAATATAGATCTTTTATTTTTACGGGACCAAAGCTATATAACTTGGTGCCTTACATCTGGAAAAACAAAAGTACAACATGTTTTGGGAAAAAAATTGTCAAATGGTTGATAGACATGGGAAGCAAAGAGTCGAAATTTGTTGAAAATTATAACTTAATTTGTACCTGTTATATATATACTTACTACTGACGACGCGGATGTATGTTATCCAGATGCTAACTCTGAATTACTCGATAAGTTAGAACGATTGCAGAATATTTGTATTCGTTATATCTTTAATCTTCGCAAATTTGACCACATAACCGAGTATCGCACGCAACTACACTGGCTCAGTATCAGACATAGAAGAAACATTCTATCACTTCTTCACAATATTTTAAATAACCCCATTTTGCCTGAAAGCTTTAATATCAACAATATTTTAAGTTTGTCAAAATTTTTGTAGACAAGGACTGGATTCAACTCCCTGGGGAGCTCTTTAACTTCACAAACATCAACAGATGAAAGAATGGAAGGAATATAGATGTTCAAAAATGTAGATTAAGGTTGACAAAGCTCACGGAAACCAACGAAATGAGAATTTAAATATGTTTAAATATAAGGATCGGTGCTCTATAAACAAGTAAATGTTAATGATGTATTGCTCATCCAACCTCTTTCACAACACGGACTATCTCTTCGTTCTAGTAACGAGAGAACCCTTTTAATACCCTATCATCGCTCTAATTTTCTTGCCTCCTCTTTCACAGTAGTAGCCACTCGATTGTGGAGTAATCTACCCACTAATGTTAGAGACGCCCCTTATTTATTTACGTTTAAGTCAAGATTGAAATGTCACTATCTAAATATTTAAATTGTTCCTTTATCCTTCTTCTTTCCTTCCCATCCCCTCTCCTCTCTTCATAGTATAGTGTTATTTTTTATATTTTTTTTATATACATTTATTTTTGTTAATTTTTGTATAAAATTGTAAGATTCAATATGTCCATGTATTTATAATTTTCTCAAACTGAACGGTTTGGGTAGGAAGGAAGAAATTGCCTTGAGGCAATATGCCCGCCTTTATATGTATATTTATTGTATATGTATATAAAGTGTCAAATAAATAAAAAAATTATAAAATAAAAATATTATGTACATATTTATTATATTAAATACATACTTATTTTATTATATGCATACTTATATATTACATTCATACTTATTATATCCGTCTACACTTTTGCAAATACGACCCTATATATTTTTTTTTTGCCGGAACATATCGGTTCCTTAGAACAGGCATTGCCTATATAGGAACCGATAGATCCTTTCAAGTATTCCGCTATACTGCACTCCTTTGCTTGCTTGATTTATCCTTAGTGTTAAAGTAAAATGGTAAATTGCAACTGCAAAAAACTGAGTAGTGTTCAAAGTATAAAATATCTTGGAATAATTATAGACCAGTATTTGAGATGGAATGAACAAATTGAAACAATAACTGCAAAAATTAAGCGCTTAATACATTTTTTCATCCCACTTAGAAATATACTTAAAGTCCCGGACTTGAAACACCTATACCATGCACTGGCAAATTCTGTGTTGACTTACGGTCTAATTGGTTGGGGAGCTTGCACAAGAACCGCCCTTGAACCTGTAGCAATTGCACAGAAATCTTTGATCCGAGTCATTTAAAAAAAAACATTTCGTCATCCAAGTGACTTGCTCTTCAAAGAATTCAGAGTACTGAATATTATTCAACAGTATATATTGAGAACGGTAGTGGTTACACACATAAAGAGAGACATTTACCCAAGCGTCAACCACAACCATAATACAAGATACTCTAATAGGGATCTGATACTAAGTGAAGGGGTCAACACTGTTCTGGCATCGAGACAACACTATAACGTAGGCAAAAAGGTCCATAAACTTTTGTCAGAATCGTGGAAAGACGGGAGTGTTGTCAAGTTACGGAAGGTGTTGACCTCGCTCTTTCATGACATTGGTCGTAGGGAGTCAGAAAAGTTGATGCATACCACGGATTGGAGAACCTTACTGGATGTCAAAAATAAAATATAAAAAATAAGGAATAATTTTTTTTTTTTAATATTTATAGATGACAACCATGAAGTTTCGCATAAATAAATTGTCTATGTTTTTATGAATGTATGTATGTGTATGCGCATGGGTGTATGTACGTATGTGTGTATGTACATGTGTATATATGTGTTTATTTATATATATGTGTGTATATATGTGTATGTCTGTATGTATATGAATCAAAATGTGTATCCGAATAAGTTTATATTTTGTTTGTCTGTGGTCTATATTAATTTGTTAACTATTATAATATATTAAAATGTAATTGCCTAGCTTGGAACGGGGTATGTACCCTTGTTAGCTGGGCAAAGTGAACATGGAATTGTATTTTGATAAAGAGTTTGAATAAATAAATAAATAAAATATTTGTTTGAAATTTGGTTTATGTGATTTTTCTAAGAAATAAATAAATAAATACTCTCTAAAATGGCCGAGTTCTCGATATAACAAATAGAGGATATGGACGGTTGATTTATCCGTGTCTTTTGAGATATCGATTCACAAATGTCCGGTGGAAATGTGTTTAATATTCCAAGCACTTTTGTCACCATTGTAAAATTACTCGACAAACAAAAATGATCGAAAAATAGCGAAGTAAGAGGGGTGATAACTTTCTGTCTGAGTTGACACAGTGTCTGGGGGAAAGTTCACTGGCGGTACGGCATATTTTAAATTGCCGATATTTTCAAATCGGGATTGAACTCAAAACTTCGTTCAAGGTAGGCTTACGCTTAAAAAAGTACATCACATGTCTTATATACCTATTAAGTGTTAACATAAGTTGAATCCGTTTTTTTTATTAGAACAAGAAGACAAAACAAAAAAAAAACAATATTTACTGAAGGTTATTTAATATTTGTATTAACAACTTACCGACTTTTCTATGTTTATTAGTTTCGAGACGTACTCGTCTCTTTATCAGGACACTAATAAAACCAACATGCAAGGCCCACTATACACCTTCACGAAACCGGTAGACATAGAAAAGTCGGTGAGTGGTTATATACAAATATTTAATAACATTTAGTAAAATGTTTCACCACAAAGCAAATGTTTTAAATATTAATAATAATCAATAATTAAAAGCATACACTGCGCAAATATCGCAAACAGCTTTGGAAGCTTTATTTCGTCGGTTGACAGCGAACAAATTTTAATCAAATAAAATAATATATGTAACGAAAAGGCAAATATAATACCCTGTAGAAAAGAAAATGTTCTTTTAAATAACGTACAACCTTTACCATTTTGTTTTACTATTGGTGCTCTTGGTAAAAAACGGACACAACGTATGTTATTGCTACTATTTTATAAAGTTATTATTACAATAATTAATGATAATATTATTTCTAATAAAATAAATAAAACAACTTTGTTTTTAATCTTAACAAAGTTTTTTTTTTAAACTTGCATCCAGTGTCTTTAATAAAATTATAATTATCTTCTATCAGATGATTTTAAAAATTCAGAAAATGTATTATTTAAGCACTTTAAGTATTATTTTACTAATAACCTTTCAAATCTAAAAATCAAAGTTTCTTTTAGTTTTTCCAATGTAGATTGAATCGCTATCATTATAATTTGATTGGTATATGCCAGATTGATTATATTAAGGGTTTTAATCTTTGTGAATTTTTAATACTGTTCCTATATTATTAATTGTGTAGAATGTAGGTAAAATGTTTGATGGTAGGGATAAAGATAATTGTCGAGAAAACTTGTCATTTAAAATAATCATCCGCCTCCATTGTTTAGGTGGGTTAATTATATTTATTGTAGGAGTACAAAATTGTAGTATTGTGGGAGCTCTTCTGGCTCTTTCTAGAGCATATAGGACATGCTCAACGGATGCACTCCCGATTCTAACGGGCTTGTTTCCTTTAGATCTGTCGGTTCAGCGACGATCTGCAAATTTACACCTAAAAAGAAGGCGTTCCTCTGTTATTGGTGGCATCCGTCTACTCCCAACTGAACGAATGTCTCAATCAAATATTAGAAAATTGACTTTAAATGCTCTTCTTAATGCTTGGCAATCGCGATGGGAATCTTCCTCTTCAGGGAGGGTTACCTTTCTTTTTTTTCCTTCAATCCGTCAGCGCTTAGAATCTTCTTGGGTTATCCCCGATCACTGGACTACGCAGTTTTTATCAGGTCATGGTAAATTTAATCAAAAATTATTTGTTTTTAATATTGTTGACTCCCCTTCGTGCTGCTGCGGATATCCTAACCAACCTTCTGAACACACCCTGTGGTCTTGTCCCTTTCCCCTTCTCTATGATTACCGAATGGAGCTTCTCGCTACTATCCGTGGCCCTGTTATAGGTCCTGTCGGATATACAGATCTGGTGGCTTCTAAAAATAATTTCAAGGCTTTTAAAAAGTTTTGTAATCATTTCGGCGAATTGATCATGTCTAATCAATTTAATCCCAGTCAGTGAAGAATTCACTTCCCTCTCTTCTCAATCCAATGAAATACATATTATGTACTTCTGGGTTACTTTCTTACAGCACAAAGATGCTAAGGCTACCAGATTTCAGAGAGCTCCTTCGGGCAGCTTTTCTCGTTTGACAACGAGCAAATTTTCCGTGCATGTGGGCACCGCCAAAGAGTCTTATGTCCTCAGATGCGGTGTGCGGTATGTGGTGGGTAAGCTGTAGGAGTATAAAAAATATTGTGTAGCTTTGAAACGGCTGTGTATTTTATTTTTTAATTGGTTTAAAGCAAAGTTGTTTTATTTATTTATAATGAATAACCACAAAGTTAGTGCTTCAAATATAAAATTAAAAATATTCTTTCTCTTTACCACAAACTTTTATCTGATTTTCATAAATGTGAACTTAATTAACAGAAATGTTTTTTCCGTCCTGCTGTAAAAATACCAGGCAGTAAACACTGGTTTTTCCAATTAAGGGTCTTTTCTCACTTCTCGTAAAGGTGGCGCCACTGGCAGACGTGTAAAAACAAAGCGAAATGTAAAAAAAATACCACGATAACCATGCAAAAGGACACTAACCTTAGTTCCTGCTCTTTCCGTAGAGCTACGAAATTATATCGCGTTGTTTCAAATACCACACACTGCAACTCTCGGGAATTTGTCTCAAATTTTTAATTAAAACTTCCAGTGCTTAATATATAGGTATCAAAGTTCGCACGCGGATTTGAGAAACGCAAAAAATTTTAATACAATTTTACTATGGAGAGTGTTTCATTGTTTGGTTGCGTACGTTTAAAAGTTTATTTATTATCATTGAAATCAATAATATATGAATTTAAAGAATAAAGATCAATTACAAAGAATTAAGATTGATATTCGGGATTGCCATCATGGTTGATTTTTCGTTTTTTTTTTTTATTCATTTTTTTTATTAAAATATGTATTTATTTATTTGACACTTTATATACATATAAGGGCGGGTATATTGCCTTAAAGCAATTTCTTCCTACCTACCCAAACCGTTCAGTTTGAGAAAATTATGAATACAGGGACATATTGAATCTTAAAATTTTATACAAAAATTAAAAACAAAGATCAACAAAAAAAAAATATTAAAAAAAAATAACACTACTATGAAGAGGGGAGAGGGGATGGGAAGGAAAGAAGAAGGATAAAGGAACAATTTAAATATTAATATAGTGACATTTCAATCTTGACTTAAATGTAAATAAAGAAGGGGCGTCTCTAACATTAGTGGTTATAGTATAAATGGTTATTGTTTTTTTTTTCTACACAAATCTACTTCTATACATCTACATTTTTTAGCACCACAACAGGCCGGAGGCCTAATTACAGTGGTGAATTACATCACAGAGCACCCAGGCTTGAGAAAAATCACATTTGAATTTTATGTTCTCCCCGGGAATCGAACCCGAACCTTCCGTGCGTGTGTCAAGCGTCTTGACCACTACACCACGGAGGCCGCTAGTATATGTTATAACTGTAACTCTCCAAAAAAAAACTAACTCTTGTGCTTGGAGAGTGACTTACACTGTTATAGTTATTTATTTATTAGAATTTATATAATTTTGAATATATATATAGTACATATATATTCAAAATTATATATAAAGTCCATGAGATAAAAAAACTTATGGGATATAAAAGGAAAACAGAAAATAATAATACATTCATACTGATTAAATTGAAAACAGTTTATACACTTGTTCAAAAAAATTCTTTAAATTTACCTTGAATTTATTTATTGATATATTAGATAATAGTTTTTAGTTAATGGGCTCCATGCAGAATTTTTTTTTTTTATCTCAAAAAAAGAGGGAAAAAAAGAGAAACACGAGTGCGCTTTTTTTTTTTTTTTTTTACTTTTAAGCAAAGTACTACGGTTTTAAATTTAAAAATTTGATTTCGCGCTAAAACGGCAACTTTTGCCGATTTTTGTTGTGTGACGTCATTTATCGCGTGTACGAATCTGTATCTGTCAAAACAGAACTAATTGCTTGCGAGTTGTTGAGTTTAGTCGAGTTGTTTTTATTTTAATTGCCGTGATATTAACATTAAAGCTTATTGTGTTGCAATTATCGAACGATGGGTACAAATACTGTTCAGTTCCTAGATGTGTTAATACGACACATACAACACCGGGAAAGAAGTTTGTCACTATTCCACGAGATGCTAAACTGAGAAAAAAATGGTTTGTGGCGATGAAGAGACAGTTTGACAAAATCAGCTGTAAATCCGGAATTTACTGTTGCGAGGATCATTTCAACGTAAGTTCAAATTTATATTTTACACATTCTATACTTCTATTTATTGATTGATAATACATTATATGTACATATTAAATATTATTTGTCAAATAAATACAATATATTGTAATAAAAGCATAAACTTATTTTGATGGTTAGCCATTTCGTGATGTAAGTATTCTAATTATGTTAAATGTTATTTTCACAGCTTGAAGAAGATGCTGATAATTTTACCAGATTCAAGCTTATGGGAGGAAGGGTGTCCTTAAAAAAAAATGTTGTTCCACACATTTTCGAGTGTCAAAAGAAAAACATCAAATTTTTACGACAAACGGGACACAGAAGAAGCCATTTAGGAACTCTTGAAAGAACAATGACGTCTGAAGTTCCGGAGGAAGAACAACCCTGTACATCTTCATCTATAAATGTTGCAACGGAGGCAGTTGAACTCGAATTCGCTTCTTCATCCCCCACAGTTGAAAAAGCTAGTAAAATGACTCAAGCAAGTTTAAGGTCAAATAAAGTCATTGTTCGCAGCAAGGGAACATCAACTGACGCCACGTTTCTAACGGTGACAAGAGCTACATCTCCTATTATTTTTCCTACACCTAAAGATCTTACCATAAGCTATGATTCAGTTATGCCAGATAATGATGATGAAATACTAGAATGGAAAAGTACTTCCGATGACCAGGACTTTGTACCTCATGACGATACTTCTGACGATAATGCTGATGCTTTTGAAATTCAAAAATATAATGTTATTTTACGACAGGCTACTGTAATGGGTATTGAAAGAAATTATCGACTTTGTCTTGGCATACCAGATGATATGGCATATATTTTAACACTTCTGTGCAAAAAAGTATGTGACTCGCGCCTGAATATTTTAATAACATTTAAAAAAATCAGATTGGATGAATCAAATGCAATTCTTGGAATGCAATTTGGATTGTCAGAACCAACTGTAAGCAGGATCTTCAGGAAGACGGTAAAGCTAGTAGCGATCTGTCTGCAGGAGCTAATATTTTGGCCAGACCAATATACCGTTCGGCTTCATTTGCCTTTGCCCTTTATTGCAAGATACAGTAAAGTCCAAGCTATCATTGATTGTTTGGAAATACAAATCGATAAGCCTTCAAACCCCATTAGACAAGCCACGACATGGTCAGATTACAAAAAATGCAATACCATCAAATACCTTGTCTCTTGTACACCGTGCGGACACATCAATTTTATTTCAAAAGGATATGGTGGACGAACCAGTGACACAAAGATTTTCGAGGTTTGCAGATTTTTAGATAATTTGAAACCTGGTATGGATGTGATGGCAGACCGAGGTTTTAAAAACATTGCTCATTTACTCGAGTTAAAACAATGCAAGTTAATTCGTCCACCAAGTGTGAGCGCGGACATTCCTCTATCTTGTGACAAGGTCAAGGAGGCTAAAAGGGTGGCTGCGTTACGAATCAACGTTGAACGTGCAATCAGTCGGATAAGGGAATTTAAAATGTTGGCAATGCACGCATGCATCGATATTAATTATGTTGGCCTCTTAGATTATATTATTAATATTGCTTGTGGGTTAATAAACCTTCAGGAGCCACTGGTTAAAATTTAATAACTATGAAAATAACAATAATTACTTAATACTGACTTAAGCATTTTTTTATTTACAATTTTTTCGTTTACATTTAGTACATTTTTTATTACATAATATATTTGTAACTTTACAGCTTTACATGAAAACTAAAAAATCCCACATAGGCACAATAAGTGTAGAGGCACAATAAGTGTAGATGCATAATATGTAAATATATTTAAAAGAAAATAAAACATGAGTAATAATTTTATGTTACATTCAAGTTGTTTTTTTAAATTTTTAATTTGAGTAAGAGTAGAGAATCTGAAAACAAGAAATAGAACAAAAAAATATTAAATGAAAGTTGATAATTAAATTAGGAAAAAATACAAGAGAAAATTAAAAGTTTATCGGGAAAAGAAAACATTGACATTTATATTTTTGACCTAATTTATAAAGGAATCATTAGTAGAAGAGAGGCTTAAATTACCATTTTCTCTTGTGTCTAAAAAGTATGATTTATACAGTTTAAGGGCAAGGACATTTGCACGACTCTGTCCTAGTGTTGATTTACAAAACGGTATCTCCAGCACTTGATTCCTTCTGCATTCTCAGTAATCTTTTTAAAAATCATCAATGACTATGCTAAACCGGTTTCTATTTCTTTATTTTTTTTGGCCATCACTATTTTACAATATAAATGTAAAGATTATTTGAACATTAAAAGTTTTGTTAACCTAATATTACCCTCAACTTGTAAATAAATGCTTAACAAAACAAACAAATGTTTTTTATATCTCAACAGAGTTAAAGAAGCATGGAATGGAGTATTTATAGAAGGAAATGTGTGTTCGTGTGCACTTGACGTATTACAACGTGCAAGTGCTGTAAATAAAAACAATATGGCCATTTGTGTGTACAATATATATATTTTTTATTTATTCATAATTATAATACAGTAATGTATTATATTCCCAGGAGTTACAAACAACTCAATTTGGGACTTGAATAATATATAACATTTTTTTGGATAAAAAATATTTACAACCAAGAAACAAAGCAAGTTTAAACTTATAACTAAATATATCAAAACAAAATCTATCACTAAACATATCAACACATAATTGTAACTAAAATATCAACGTGCAATTATTATACTAAATATATCAACAATTATATTTTTTAAAAATCCAAGTAGAAAAAAAAAACAAAGTACTATACAGAATAAAACAAATAAATAAAAAAAACCCTTTCAAGAATAGAGGAAATGGTGAATCTAAGACTAAAGAGGTAAATTAGGTTCGTTAACAAGGCTACGAAGGTAATGCAACTATCAAAATCAACAATATGTATTTATAAAGTATAAAACAGAATAAGTAAGTAATAAAAAAACATGAATTTATTTGAGTTTATTATAAATTGCTAAATTCCAAAACACTGTACACTTTTCAATTAAATCTAAGCAATACTCCTTATTTATATTTATAAACAAATGTGTAACATTCTTAGATTCCTCGAAATCAGGATGTGCTACACAGTACAGAGCTTTTATTTTGTTAGAAAAAAACATTTCTAGCTGGACCTGAGCCATATACTTTTCAGAGGGATTTCCGTCTGTAAAATATGTTTGAAAAGTGGCATCAGATACAGGGCATTTCACCTCAACAATATACTCTTCGTACAGCGCATCTGGAGATGCTCCAAATATGGGGTATTCAGGAGACAAAAAAATGCCACACTTTCTAAACTTTACATTTAGTTTTCTTTGCATTTCTTTTAAAACTAAGGACTCTAAGGACCTGCCGCGTAATAACGCCGCAGTTGCTTTCAACTTGGCTCCCAACAACTTCTCACAGAGAGAACCATCACTTGTCTGGCACCTTGACACAGCATAAGCGTTGGAAGCAGTGATTCGAGCAAAACGCAGTCTATGCCACAAAGGTATATCGTTTTGCTCAACAGTTAAGCGTTCAGCAGCTCTGCAGATAGGCATCTTCATTTGACCCTGACAATATTTTAAAAAATCTTTTGGGAGAAAATTACTTTGTTCTTTTTGAAATTGACACATTAAAACATGCAAAGATAACCTATCTACATCAGTATGTTGGGTAAAAAGACGCATTCGTCTTGAAGTACCATCACCCAACTGGTTGCTGGCATCGACTACAGCTGCCAAAAACGAGCCATCTCCTGATGGCAAATCCTCGTGGTTTCCAAATTCCTTGGCCATAACGAAAGGAATCGTGGTGCCGATACCTGCCATTATCGGACGCTTCCAATAACAGGCTACTGAAGTAGGGCTGGGCTCAATGCTGCGTCGATATAGCCAATATATAAATGCTACTGAGTGTTTGCATCCTCCTGTAATATAAATGTTATTTTACAGTTATTTATAAACATGACATCGTCCTATCTAGCACTTGCTCAATACACACTAATAATTTGACAGATTAAAAAAATATGTGCGACGCGATTAATTTAACAATAAAATTTTTCTTCCTTCTGCAAATTTATACAAAAAGAACATGCAATGCAGTACGTTTTTTTCTTTTTTTTAAATAAATAAGACGCTTCCGATGTCAACTATTCATCGACAATAATGCGTCTACTACCATGCTTACCTTGAGAAGCCGCACAGTCTTCACATTGGCACGATATTATTTTATTATTTGCCTCATCAATGACGCTGATAACTGAGTATGCCTTCTTCCGAATTTTATGCTCTGGTGTAACCCGGCATTTTACAGTGCACACATTTTTATTTCTTTTGATCTGGACATATCCAATAGCGTTGTCCGCATATTCAGCTCTCGAAGACCTGCAAATAAATAGTGTATTTACAATTTTGTCCCTTCTGTGCTTGGTTACAGTTTTTAAGACAATAATTAATCAGACATAAAACAGTCAGTATTTTAATTCTAAAGTGTTTATTAAGAACTAATTAAGTCCATTAAAATACTCATGACAGAACAAAGGAGGTTATGTATGGAAAAAATAGTATCCAAGTATATTTACACCATTTCTGGCGATAAGTTGTATCACTGCTGAATATAAAATACGTCTTTAACATATTAAAAACTCAATATCAAAGAAAGGTGACAGTTTTAAGTAATATATTATAGTTAAACATTTTTGAAACTCACCTGTCAACTTTCACTCCCCTCATTTCGGCGCTGCAAAAGTTTGTATTTTCGGAAAAAAACAACATTAACATGGATTCATTTACATGAGGAATGTTATCCGATTGTCCTTTAATAAAATTATCTTCCGTCATTTCGTTAAAATTGCGAATAAAGCGTTAAACAAACCGTCGCCACCAAAAACACCAGCGGAAATGAATGACAGCGTTGTCGAACAAGATAAATGACGTCACAAACACGACAACCAATCACGATGCGTTCGAAATCCATTCGCCAGAAATCAATATTTAAAACGAAAATTTTAATTAAAAACGGCTAAAAAATAAAATTAGACTTGAAAATAAATAAATAGTTTTTAATTTTCTTCCAGGATCATCAATTACTTTCATCTTTTCTAACATATGCATGGAGCCCATTGGGGAGATTATTGTAATTTTTGGTACCTTTGAAGACAAAGCTATTTTGACCATGACTTTAGAAATTTTTATATTATGTTGGTATACTCGTATAAGTGACTTATTCTTTTATTTTTTCTTCTTTATAAATGTGTTTATTTGGAATTTATTTTATATTATTTATATATTTTATAAATTATATATTTGGAATTTATTTTATAAAAAGTGTCATATGAACTGAAAATAATTTATACAGAATTTCCGTATTGAATGTTGAGGGTTTCTTTACAATTACTTTAATAATTCATCTTTGCACTATTTTAAGAGGGTTTAATAAATTGGCATATGCACCACTCCATTCAAAAATACCATATTGTAACAAAGATTGAACTTATTGAACTATTTTTAAATTATTGATTTTTAAATATTCTTTTATTTTTGTTTATCTTTAATTATTGAAAAGAAATACAGGTATTTCAATTTTTTTTTAAATTGTTGTATTTTTCTTAAATTCAACATAATAATAACAATAAGATTTAATTAGTTCAAATATTTTAATTTCTTTCTAAGAATATTATTTTGGATATAAATACTTCATTTTTAAAGAACTTTTTTAATAAAATTAATATTTTTATATCGCCCATTTGACGACGTTGCTTTTTTTCTAAATCTTGATTTTTTTTAATACTTTTTTAAAACGGGTAAATTGTATGGGTTTTTTCTTTTTTTATTTGGATACAGCCTTAAACAAATTTTTCGAAATTCACCTAATTCGTCAGTGACATTCATTTATCAAAATAAACATTGGCATAGCACTAAAATGGTGATATGACACTCACTTTAAATTAATTTATAGTAAAATCTCACTCTTTAATTTATAATTTTCTAACATTTAACATTTCTTATTTTTCAGCCGGGCGAAACCCCGTCTAGCGCCCACTGGCGGCCGGCGAGCCTACTCTGAAGCCGAGCTGCAGATGGCGCTCAGGGACATCCAATCTGGAAGACTTGGGACCAGAAGAGCAGCAGTCATCTACAACATCCCTCGATCCACTCTCAGAAACAAAGTGTACAAGCTGGCCGTGGAGAGAGAGAGGGAGGCGAGGCTTCCTGGACAGCAAATCTCAGGTGCAGCAGACAGAGGTAACAGAGCAAATGAGAGCACTGGCGATCTGCAGATAGACGCTAATAATCTGCAGCGAAGTACTGATGAATTATAGAAAGTGCTGATGTCTTTACTGCTGAAGTTTTGATGATAGGGAAATATCACTTTTTCAAAACATTTTTAAAGAAATAAAGGTCTATGAAATACTGTCCAGAAAAAAATATTTTTGGGTTTATTATTAGTAGAAAAAAAAATGTTTAAATTTGTAATTTTAAATTCCCGCAAAAACGGTCATTCTGTCGGCCACGCCCCTAAAACGTAACGATTCATGTTCATTTGTTCCTGCCCATTCAAATTTGTTTGAATTGTCACGAATCTTGACGTCACAATTGCCAAGACCAAATATGTTGTGTTTTTCTATCAACGTATTTTTATCAAATTTCTTTTTTACATTTATGTATGAAAACATTTCTTTACCATATCCATATTGATTTTGAAAATACAATTAATTATTCTAAATCCATTTCAGATATTTTTATCAGTATTCGCAGCATGCGATATTTTCCTACTATTATTTAATAAGCCAATATGCTTCAGTCAATTAATATGTAGCTACAGTATAACATTTACTTTTATTAAAACTTTTTTTGTAACAATAAATAATGAACAGTATTTTTCGTTCTTATATTTTATTTTGTTTACAATCAAATCTACAATAAAATATGTTAGATATTTTCACATATCGGGAATAACGTCGAAGATATATTCAATATTCACAGTGGATTTTTTCAATTCTAATGACATAACCATCAAAGTATAAAAAAACAAGTTTTCATTCATAATTTTCGGGTTTGAAAACAAGCACATATAAAATGGCCAGCAGTAGGCGTCACGTCACTTTGACGTCACAAGTTATATCCGCCGAATGCGCTTCTAACGAACATTGCGTGCAAGTCTGTCGCAGTAACGTAATACATGCAGTTTGTTTCACATGCCACGAAACGTCTCGTTTTCAGGTCATTCAAAATATGCGTATTTCAAAGCATTGTAAAAATAATATCCGACATCGCAAGGAATAAAATGTAATACCGATACCAGGGTAATTTTTGGCTAATTTAAAATAAATAATTTTTAAAACATGAAAGGAGTCATTATTTGAAATATTTTGAAAGAAGTAAATTAACAATAATGAAATCATTAGCCAGTATTTTGTTTTATTCTTTAGAAGAATCAACAACTACGGGCAAAATATTGGTCATTTTATCTGATATTTTGTAAAAACCTTTTTTTCTTAAAAAATGAACTGTTTATAGTTTAAAATCATCATTCCCTTTCTGCACTTAATGGTGCATAGGGTACTGCATTGGTACACCAATCGCAGCGTATATTGATTATTTTTTTTACATGAAGGTAAGAAAATCAGTTTTACGATCATGTACCAGTCCAGGGACTACGATATATTCTGGTGTGAAAACATCCTTACAAATAAATATTTTATGCCAACCATGACGGGAATCGAACCCGAGACCTTTTGCATGGTAGGCGAACAGTTTTTGACAATATCTCTAAAGAAGGAGTATAGCAGTACCAAATATTTAGCTAGCAAAATTTGTACATTTATTTACATATTAGCACAATCTATTTGCAATGCATGGTCTACAGTAAAATATTATTGTTCACATATAGTAAATTTTATGATTTTGGTCCAAGATAATAGCTTATTTTAATTTTTAAAAAATTTGAAATTCTTCTTGCATCAAATTAGGTATTGCATGGCTCTAACCAAGTAGCGCTTATCATCAGTACTTCTTTCTAAACTATTTTGTAAAATATATACATCTATTAATTTGTATATTTGACATATTACTAACCACAGTGCTCAATTTTAATGCATTTCGATGTCGTGATTTTTTTGTTGTTTTTTTGCTTACAACGAGAAAATTTCTTTAACCATTAACGCTTATATTGTTTATTTTATTTTGTTTCAGCAGACGATTCAAATGACATAACCGACGAAGTAGACGATGATAAGGATTCCGTAATGGAAGAAGATAAGGAAGAAGAGAGAGAACCACCCAGACCTTTACTTTCCATGGAAGATATCTTACGATATTCGCAAATGGAAAATCCAAGCTATGGACAGTCTGAAAATCTTCGGTCACTGTTGCAGAAAGGACAAAAGTTTTATGATTTGGAAAGCCCTAAACGCGAAGCAGTACCTGAACCCTGGCCGACCCCTGAACAAAATGTTAATAATTACATACAAACTCTTCTAATGGCTAGTGGATTACAAGCATCGATTCCAAAACCAGAAGAAAATAATAGCGTGCCAATGATGCCAGAAATAGTTAGACTTCTGGCCGAAGAAAGACACAACATCTTGAAAGAACAACTTATGAAACGAGAACATCTTAATAACGGTAAACAAAACGAGCTCTCTGAAGATGATTCAGCAATGAACAAACGAATTTTATCCAGACAAAGTTCTTCAGCAAGCTCTGTTATCACAAAAAACGATAGAATGACTCCAGTACGAAAGACCGAATCACCTGAAGATGAAGCGATGGAAGTAGAACACATGGGTGGAGAGTCTAGAGATTCACCGTCTAATGTTATTCTCAAAATTCCATCATTCAAACCAGTTCAGGGAGCTAGTTCTGGAAAAAACGGTGGTGAAGCTTTTTCTGGTCCAGCTACTCCTCCTCATCCTACTTACTTCAGCCGTAGTCCACATCAAGATATTTCACCTGTTTCTCGTCCTTCGGATCGCTTTTCTCCATCTTTGGGACACATGAAAGGAATGTTTTCTTTAAAAGACGTTATAGCCAAAAGCATAAGTCAAAAGTTTCAACAACATGGACCTCCCTCAAATCATAATAGTGATTTAAGCCATTTAAAAGTTAATTCTACCGCAATGGATGCCATGGAAAGCTTACACGCATTCAAACGCGGTGGAATGACTCCTCCAGTAGGCCAAGGAATTTCAGTTATAAAAAACCTCACTACCCACGACTTAACAAGAAGCTTTGGTTCTAACAACTCCGGATCACAAAACCAACAAAATAACTCTGTAGGCGGTAAAGGAACAAGACCAAAAAGAGGAAAATATAGAAACTACGATAGAGATAGTCTTGTAGAAGCAGTAAAAGCCGTTCAAAGAGGAGAAATGTCCGTTCATAGAGCGGGAAGTTATTACGGAGTTCCACACTCCACTCTCGAGTACAAAGTTAAGGAGAGGCATTTGATGAGGCCGAGAAAACGAGAATTGAAAAATCCTAATCCGGACGATAAATTACAAGCACCAAGCGCTAGTAAACCGACAGACATTCCAGGCGCCAATGTTTTGAGATCTGAAAAGCCAAAAATTATGCAGAAACCCCCAACAAAACCTAATTTTCCCGCCAGTTCTCCAAACGGGCTGAAAATGCCGCCTATATTTGACGGTAGTAGTTTGGGTCTTGGTTATAATCCCTCACCCTTTCCATTTTGGCCACACGCGCCTCCTTTTCCCGGATTACCAGTAGAATTTCCACCGAGAAATCCGGGAACTTCCGCGACATTCTCCCCCAATACTGAATCATTCTTCGCTTCTCAAATGATGCAGAGATTACAGGAAGAGTCAGCCAGACATCCCGGTCCGGCCAGGAAAGACCCTCTCTTGGATTCTGCGAGAGAAATGGCTGAACTGTACGAGGGAGCTAGCGGCGCAAACGGATCATTCCTAGAAGGAATCATCAGGTCAACACTGGACAGGCCCGGACAGAGAAGCGGGAGTGGCGAAGGGGATGCCGAGTCGGGAGAATCAGGCAGGAGACGCTTGAGACCTGACGACTTGCTTCTCGCGGAAGAAATGAGGGAAGCGGCGAGGAGACTCAGAGCAAGAGAAGCGTCCGCTCCCACCCCTCCTACTCAGCCTCATCCTTCCTAGAATAGTGTGACGAACCTGTGTTAATTCTTGACTTCCGGTGTTTACGCGCAATTTGTGAAACGAGTATATTTTTGACTACTAACGTGAGTGGTGGACGTGCACTGAGGACTTTAAGCGTGTCTTTACTCAGCGCAAAGTGATTAAATGACCTGTGAAGATTAGTAGTTTCAACCTCTGTTGTGTTCATACTGTTTGCTCCGGTACTAAACAGACATTGGCCCAGTGGGGCCTCTGTTTCGTACAAGACGCGATATTTTTGATGCTCTATCTCTCTTGAATTTATACATTTATCCAAATTACATTTCTAAAAAAACGTGTTAAATTATATGCATGTGTAAGTGTTTGGCGTTCAAAATTATACATAATCTCTAATATTAATGTACGTTTGGTGTATTCGGCTGAAATAATTGTATTCTATTTATAGTATTATATTATCATACCCATATTACTATAATACGTTGGTGTTCGTGTATAATTAATCCAAATTTGTCTATGTGTCTTGAAAGTATTGTATACCTCACCGAACATTACATTAAATTAGATATTCTTTTAAAATATAAATATTTGAGCGATTATTCGGTAAAGTTTGCATATCGTATTGTATTTACAGTTTTTGTGTAAAGTTACATACACGTTGCGACTACTTTCGAAGATGAACTAAAACTCTAAATATTTACGATCATCGGACAGTGGTCAGATTTTAAAAAAATTATGTCTATCTGTGATTTACCAAAATTTTGAATGTATATTTTCTCTAAAAATATCTTAGGTGTCAGAGAAACTAGCTGGTAGTAAACTTATATTTAGCAAAAAGAATCAAATGAAACTTATTAAATATAAAGGAGGCCTGAGGGACGTTTTGTAAAAAGGAAACAGAATCTTTAACTTGTTTTTAATTAAAACAAAGAAGTGCAATTAGATCGATTAAACAGTTACATATTTGTTATATTTACACCATTAATTATATACATATATATAATGTTAGTATATATATCTATATACCTTTTGAGGGAGATTTGTTTTTTTTATAACGGAGAGATATAAGATTGATTAAGTACTGGTTTATTATGATGTAACGTCAATAATTCAGATGTCTGTAGCAGCGTGCGAAGTATTTTGTGTTTCTAATATGAAAATATTAGTTCAAATCCATGTTTTCTCTTCAATCACTGTCCAAAATTATTTTTTGTTTTATTTTTATGGCAACGTTCTTTTTGTTTCTATCAACGCACGTTTTTATTGATTTGAATTTAATATTGTAAATACAAAATACTTCTTAACTCAGCTAAACAAATCCCTCTTTGGAAAAAAACCTCTCAATACAACCCACCAAAACCTTACCAATACCGACAGTCAAGACTTTCAAAAGCAAATGAATACATTTCTATCACTAGTTTATCGATTCATCAAAGTCAATATTATTATTTGTTAATTTAAAAAAGTTAATTTAGATTTATGGAGTTGAAATACTAGACTTTTTATTAAGAAACTTTTGTGTGTTTTTTTGTCATTTTAGCTTTTAAGGCAAAGCTTAGTAGCTGAAATGTTCTTTTTCGGGAAGGTGTATTCATTTGTTTTGTGAGAGCATTTTTCACTTAAACCGGATTAAAAATCAACAATAAACAAACACACAAGCAAAGATACAATAATGTTAAATACAAAACCGTAATCAGTTATAGAAATATAAATGATTGAGATGTTAAGATCATAAGTAACATTTACTACAGAAAGCCGCGAATAATGTGCACAGACACATGTTTTCGTCGGACCAAATATTTTTATGTTAACAACATAAACATATCCATAGAAACTTGGTGAGATGTACTCAGTATAGATGAATTGTTGGAAAAAAGTTATTTTTGGATTTATTATTCGTGTCATTGTGAAAACGTTCGAAATATCATTCGCGTAGCGCGATCCATAATCTTAAATGTTTGGTGCTTTTGGAGGTTAGAACTTCCGATCTTTGGTTAAAAAGTCTGTCTTAAATTTATCTAAAATTATTCTATAACAATATATCACGCAGAAGAAACAGGCTATCGCCATTGAGCGACGGAGTTGTTTGTCTGTAAGTTTGGAACTTGTACATTTCAATATGATCATTCCAACCAAGTATGTGCCAGAAACACTTTTGTATTTTTCAATGCAGTTTTGAATGTTATTTCGCGACGTCGGCGTCGGCGCTCTAACAAAGAAAATCTACATCATTACATAGTAATCGATAAAAATATATATTATATATAAATTATTAAGTGTATTAGGATAATCTAGGCGTAAGTATACCTACCCCGACAAGAACCACCGAGTAGCCACTAGCCACAGGCGGGTGCGTGTCGACATCCCTATATATAGACTCGCGTGGTAGGTTACTATCAGTAGTTAGGTAAATATTATTAAGTCATGTTAAATCACAGCTAGGATGGTCAAATTGTTTGTAGCGTGTCTAATGACGTCGATAACGACGGCTAGATGCATTTGGCGCTCGGGTCGCGGTTTGCCGCCCTTTTTGCTGTCACTTGAACAAAGATGGCGGCCGCAGCCCGCGTGCCTTTAGGAAACTTACTTAGTATGTGTTCAAAATTATGTGCAATTTTAACACCCTAATTTTAATGTTTTCAAACACATAAATTTCCATTTTTCTCAATGTGATATCTAGTTATTATCAAAAAATTAATGGTAATGCTATGTGTGTATTATTCTCTTTTTATATTAATCTTACAACTCACTCACCTGTCGTTATTTTTTGTGGTCCAAGATTTTCACTTTGTGACAAAATATCAAATTTACAAATTAAATATACATTCTATTTATCTATGGAATATCAACACAAATAGTCGGTGTTAACCAAAAACTATCGTATACGCCCCCTATGTAAATGCGAGTGATATACAAATACATATTATGATTATTATCGTACGCTCTTTAGGATATATTTGTGCCTAACTAAAATGTTTGGATCTTTTGAAGACTCATTTGCTTTTTGATGTTCTTGATGCTAATTTTTATAAATCGTGTGACGAAATTTAGATACAATTAAATAGTTTTCACGTAGACATACCTAACCAAGTTGGCTCGCGAATTATTAAAATTATTTGTTTTATCTAGGTGTTTAATAATTTCGAACAATTTATTTATATACGTAATTTACATAATGGTTACAATTTATAAAGACAATTTTCACATCCCAATAATTTAATCAATCACATTCCACTTTCACGTATTCCTTATGTTAACTTTTTTTTCATTCTTTTATATTCCCAATCTTATCATTTAAACTTCCAACATAATGAAATTTATAATTTTATTCTTTAGTTTTAAGTGAGGACATGTGTTCAATATTTCAATGAGTTAACAATTTATTTGAAGTTTTAATATTATTTGTACGATTCGAATATATTGTTTGAAACTGAGAATTACTTAAAGTTTGATTTTTTTGTGTTACAATTTATTTTTAGTGTACTAAATAAATAATTTATTTTAATAGTTTCATTTTGCATACTGGTACAAGTTTTATGATTATTAATAATTATTATATTAAATATGAAGAAATAATTGTTAAAATGTTATGATAGATTATTTATTGAATTTTTCTGGGTGATTATTCGCCCGAACAAGTGGCTAAAGCCAGTGTAAAAAGCATTTTTTTTATTTTGCATTAATCGTAGCTATTACATACAAGTTAGAATTGAATTATGATTTGAATACAATTTAATTAACATTGTAAATGAAATATTCACATTTGAGCGATTAGCTTTTATATGTATTTTAATTAATTGTAATCTCTGATTACTAGGAAAATATTTTTATATTTTAAATACGCCTATATATTATATTGCATACAATATTATCAGTTTTGAGTGTTTGTGTATGCATTATATTTAATATTATAATTATAATATAATTACCCACATAAGTACTGTCTTCAACTATTATTATATTAAATATTGTGTTATATAATGAATACTTTAATAAAAATAAATTTTTGTTATGATTGATTAGTGTGTAATCCATTGATAAATCGGTGTTCATTTTAAAGTTCAACTTATTTTGTTTTTATTCGAGAAACATTAGTTTATATAAATGTATAAGTGAAATCAAATAGAATTAAATGTAAACCAACAACCCCATGAAGTTATTCTGATATTGAGAGCATTTCTAAAAACAATTATTCAAACATTATTTTGTTTAAAACACATCCATTATATTTTAATTTTATTCTGTATAGTTATGTTTGTAGATTGTTATTTATGTAGAGAAAACTGTACAAAAAACATTGTTTTAAATCATATTATGTATCTTGAAATGTTAACAACTAATGTCATAAATAATGAAAGAAAAAAGTTTGATATATTTTCTTTGTTCTTTTTTTATGGGCAGCTAGCAATATTAAACATAATAATAACATAAATATAAATATTTTTTAATGTTCAGTACTACGTTAAGTTAATATGTTTATTTGGGTGCCAGCGATATAATTGTTTAAGAATAGATTTTACGTTTTTATCGACATTCAACACCATTGTTTTTTTTTTACATATTATATTTTGTTAAACAGAAATGCTCTCAAAATCATTAAAATGTAAAATATTCAGTACACTTTAATTTGGGCAATATTAAAATGGCATAGGGCCGACTCATGTCGACTGAATTTCAAAATTTACAGATTGAAAACACGACGAAGATATTGGAATTGTGTGTTCATAGATGGTGCATTGATTTATTTCTGACATGTTATGATGCTTTATTAGTGTAATCGAAGTATGTAGCGGAAGGATCTTGAAGAAGGAAAAGTATGAAATAAATAGTTATCGAATTCAACTTGTAAAATATAAACTCTCAATTCTGAGTTTGAAACTCAGGAAGTTTAAAAGTGGCGACGCAGAAACTTAAAATTAACGCAGTTCTTAAATTAGAAAATTTTCATTTTAAAATGATAGAAAAACACGAGACCGTACGTGCAAAACACCGTAATGAACAAAAAATTACATTGCAAACCTAACTTACAAAGTTGTATGTGATTGTAATTTTTCGTTAATCAAATCTGAAATGTTAATTCACCGAAATGATTTTGAAATTCGCGAAGATCTGAATTGAAATTATCTATGCATTCAGTTGAAATTCAATGTATTTCATTTTGGTTTAGAGCGTGATTTGATTGTAAACGAAATGTATTGTTGTATCAATAAAATTGGCATTATAAAAATTTAAAATTTAATTACAACGGTTGTGATTTTGGAAAGGAAATGTTTTTTTTATGGAGGCTTTAATAAAAGCTATCGCTAAGCGACTTTTATATAATTGAGACTGAGTCTAGCTTAAAAGTAAGCTTAAATGGAACTATTGTTAAAATTTATACGAATTGGTTAAACAAGTGTCATGAACACGAATCCGCTGTATGCCATGATATACGTAATATACATTTTTGGAACAAATTGATTTTTTTACCATCCCCAATGCAATGTTGACCGATCGACACAATATTTCTCGGTAGCTTTGGGTCCGATTTAAGAAATCAATGTGTTTCCTTCATCCATATTCATTATTAAATAGATACCTGGGACCAAACCAACAAAATCATATCCGTAAACCAATCATTCTACCACTTAACATTCTGACATGTTAAAGACACTTATATCAATCATTGTATCTGATTAGTCTTTATAATTATTGTAAAAAATTATCATTCGTTTCGAGTAATCTTTTTTACGATTTCTTTGATAATACATGATATATACCATTCCATTTTTGACAATATATATATAACTTGATGTATACTATATATATATATATACATTGTAAAAATTTAAATCTTTGGGTGTTTAAAATGAAATTTATCCATACAAACGTGGTGCAGCGAGTATGTGTATTTTGCCTTTCATTGTATAAATTAAATTAAACTGTAACATTATTTTTATTACAAAAAATGCAAAAGATATTTTCCCATGTTCGAATAAGATGCGTTTTTTCGATATTTGAAAAATATAATCATCTGAAATACATCCATAAATTATTAAAATGATTAAAACCAAATAAACGTATGATTCAGAATTCTTTACAGTCCGTTCCATCGTCTTGTGAATAATATTTATAAAACAGACTCGAAACTCTCCAAAAATATTTACATTATTAATCAAGCTCGAATATTCATAAATAAATAATATTTTAAGCTTCTTTTGACTCGTTATTTAAATAATTATTTGTCGGGTACTACAATTTTTTTTTTCAAATCCAGATGTATTTGACACATTTTCAACTCTTAATTTTATTAATACAGCTTCATTTAAGCTTACGTCTTAAAGATAAAAAAATAATAATTTAGAAATGTGTTTATTCTTAATTCGTATTTATCTACAAGTATATACATAAAGCTTTCAGGACTGTTATGATAATCATTTTAATAAATAAAACAAATATTACTTCTTAAAAATTAAACTTTTGAAAAGCGATTGAATTTAGGAATCGTTTCAAGATTTTTTTAAATTTGACGAAAACCTACATAGTATTGGCGATTAATAATTATTTTGGAATATTGAAAAAACACATTATTTTTCGGACATTTTTGCTTTGTACAAAAATTCCTTAACATTTAATATTTGTGATTGCGCGTTTTGAATTGAATGATGTTGTAAAATCATTAAATTATCGTAAGCCGTATTTTTCCTTTTCCAAAATGTTTCGTAACATATGGCGTATTGCGAGGATTGTTATTTTCAGAGTATATAAAAGAAAAATACTATGATAAAAAAAAGAAAAATCTGAAAATTATTACTAATATAAATAATATTGTACTATATTTATATTGTGACATTGGAGTAATCAGTATTTGTTATACTGTAATAAAAATACTGAAAATGATTCGGCGTTTTATTTTTTTAATTATTTAACCAAACCATTCTTTTACTACTTGAATTACTTTGTTCTCCTAAGAATTAAGAACTTCAGCCTCATTTTAGGAGAAAAATATTTATTATTATTTAAAAAAAAAAAAATAACTAATTACTTTGAACAACGTCACTAGTTCATATAAATCAACCAATGCTAAGAGAGTTATGGAATATTTCCGGTTTGCTTGCCGTCAATGGACCAATGGGCAGAACTGATCGAGAATAAGCGGGAGAGAAGCTCTGACGTCACACGCGAAGTTATTTCAGAAATACAAAACGCTAAAAAATCATAGCGCTGATAACACGATTTAATGTGGAAATTGATAGTTTTTTTTTTGCTTACTTACTTATCGGGTCCGGACATTAGACCGTGCCACTCCAGTGTGCAGCGACAGATATCGCCTTGTCAGTGGCCATCCTCAAATCATTATCATCACAAGTTAACTGCATTTGTGGACACCGCAGCAGATGAGGATCATCCTACACCTCTCCACAATCGCAGTTCATGTCATCTCCCTCCAAAAAACCCCACCTCCGTTGATTGTATTTGCACCTAGACACCCCTACCCTTTGTCTATTGAGAACTTTCCAAGTAGAGAAGTTCGAATTGTGGGCGGTGTTTGTGCTTTTAGATGGCATTATCCAGAGCCTATCGCCGAGTTCCTCTTTCCACAGATCCTCTCTGCGTTTTTCTGCAGAGGTCTCCGAGTCAGTGGTGACTTTGAGGAAACTTCTTCTCGATCCCAGTCTCGGAGGAGCCATTCGATGGTCGTGAAGGGAGTGTCTAAGGTCATGGGTCTGTTTGTGTCTATCTGTGTCCGCCGCTACGTTTCTCCTGATATTGGGTGGAGCGATTCCTATAATATTTTTGATTTGGGTACCGATAACTGTCTTGAGATGGTCACCCCACCAAAGCAGTAAACTTGTCAAAATATAATTATTTTTTCTTTTCGTGTTTTGTATTTGTATCCACACAGTGTCTCTATGAATATATGTCATATACTCGTATATTTGGCATTTGTGCGGATGTTGGAACACCGGGAGCTGACCGTAGCTTGTTACTTGACCTAATGTCTGCACAGTAGTTAAATGTGTGAGCTGTACTAATAATATAATGTTGTTTTCTTTTTCTTTCTGTTTTTATTTTTTTTTCTCGATTACTATTATCTATGTATATATATGTGTGTGGATTTAAATGTGAATATGTAATATTTTATATGTCTTTTTTATACATTTTTTAGACACTATAAGTATAATATATTAAATCATGTAAATGAATGCCTCGACACGGGTTGTGCCCAGTGAGGTATTCAAATTGAAAAAAGTTTTACGTAAAACGTGAAATAATAATAAGAAGTTTTTTCGGCTAAGTTTAATAGTATATTAATAAATAAAAATTAATTAAAAAAAACAGGCTGAACTTCCTCATTTACTGTGTACACCCCCTGTACACCCCTTTTTAGTTAATATTTTTAATCCATTTAGCAATACAGAGTTAAAATAGCCGAAAATGAGTAAAAAGAGCAGTGCTGTCCAACCGAATTCTAGAAAGCGACAAATCATTTTATTTATTTAACTTTTTGTACATAATTTTATTTGTACATTGGCGGGCTTATTGCCAAATGGCAATTTCTTCCAACCAATCAATAAAATAAAAGTTATAGCACACGCTTTTTCCCTATACACTTTTTTCGCATGTTACGAATAAACAACTCCTCCAACATATGGTATAGGTTTGCACATTCGGCCGCATTCCAATGCGATGCCCTCCAGCCACCCGAGCTTACCTCAGGCCCCGTGAGACCCCTTAATTTCTCATCCCCTCCTTGATTTTGGTCTTTATAATGCGGATTTCTAGCCCCAGAAGTCAGAGTATTCCGGGTCGTCATCTAACCTTTCTGCTTACCTAACTTCTTGGTACTTTTTGGTAAGGACACCCACTCGGGGCTCTCCTAGCGAACCAGCTTGCTTTCCTTTTCTGGAACTCTTTGGTACTAGGATACGCCCTGGCTCTCATCCCGTACAGTCATATTATACTATCAACCCTTGCTAACCTAGTTGCTTGCCTTGTTTGGCACCTCCGGGTTCTTTGGTCAGACATATAATTTGATTAATCGAGATCTTGTACAGTCATATTATACTGTCAACCCTTGCTAACCTAGTCGCTTGTCTTATTTGGCTCATCCGGGTTCTTTGGTCAGACATATAATTTGATTAATCGAGATCTTGTACAGTCATATTATACTGTCAACCCTTGCTAACCTAGTCGCTTGTCTTATTTGGCTCATCCGGGTTCTTTGGTCAGACATATAATTTGATTAATCGAGATCTTGTACAGTCATATTATACTGTCAACCCTTGCTAACCTAGTCGCTTGTCTTATTTGGCTCATCCGGGTTCTTTGGTCAGACATATAATTTGATTAATCGAGATCTTGTACAGTCATATTTTACTGTCAACCCTTGCTAACCTAGTCGCTTGTCTTATTTGGCTCATCCGGGTTCTTTGGTCAGACATATAATTTGATTAATCGAGATCTTGTACAGTCATATTATACTGTCAACCCTTGCTAACCTAGTCGCTTGTCTTATTTGGCTCATCCGGGTTCTTTGGTCAGACATATAATTTGATTAATCGAGATCTTGTACAGTCATATTATACTGTCAACCCTTGCTAACCTAGTCGCTTGTCTTATTTGGCTCATCCGGGTTCTTTGGTCAGACATATAATTTGATTAATCGAGATCTTGTACAGTCATATTATACTGTCAACCCTTGCTAACCTAGTCGCTTGTCTTATTTGGCTCATCCGGGTTCTTTGGTCAGACATATAATTTGATTAATCGAGATCTTGTACAGTCATATTATACTGTCAACCCTTGCTAACCTAGTCGCTTGTCTTATTTGGCTCATCCGGGTTCTTTGGTCAGACATATAATTTGATTAATCGAGATCTTGTACAGTCATATTTTACTGTCAACCCTTGCTAACCTAGTCGCTTGTCTTATTTGGCTCATCCGGGTTCTTTGGTCAGACATATAATTTGATTAATCGAGATCTTGTACAGTCATATTATACTGTCAACCCTTGCTAACCTAGTCGCTTGTCTTATTTGGCTCATCCGGGTTCTTTGGTCAGACATATAATTTGATTAATCGAGATCTTGTACAGTCATATTATACTGTCAACCCTTGCTAACCTAGTCGCTTGTCTTATTTGGCTCATCCGGGTTCTTTGGTCAGACATATAATTTGATTAATAGAGATCCTAGTAATTGATCCCGAGTACCTACTCAGTGAAGTACGAATGCTGGCTGTTCGGCCCTTTCACTAACTTCTGAATACGGTGAGAGACATCATATTACTAGGAAGAGCTAGTTCGGTTGTCCGAGGCACACACGTGTTTTGGCCACCCGGAACCCGAGATCGCCCCCTATTGTGAACAATAATTCCGCTGCCTCTCAATCTGTAAAATCAGTGCCTGTCAACCCGTGTAACCAACGATATTGTATTAAGTTAATTTCCTAGTGCTTGTACTGTATGTAAATTATGAACTGAATCAATAAATATCTTTAAAATATAACCAGACATGTTATAAAGTTTTATTTTTATAATTCAAGTTACAGAACATATTCAATAGAAAAAAAAGATTAAAAAGCTTAAGATATATAAAAATAGAAATAAACGTATTTGTTTATAAATTACTTTAAATCAAAACTATTACTCAATGGGAAAAAGGAAAGGAGGAGAGATTAAGGAAGAGAAAGGAGATGTTTCTTCAGACGTGATTTAAATCATCGTTGCGTAATTGGTGTCTCAGGTGCATTGGTTGAGTCATGCCGTCATGCGCAGTATAATTAAATAGAGATGATGCTTTATAGAACGATAGTTTGAAATTAGGTTCTGAAAAAAGAGCGTTGCCGCGTCAACATTGCCGTGCAAAACGCGTAGTAGAGTAAAAAAGACCAAAAAACAAACCGACACGAGCGTCAACTTAGAAATTACACACGCGTTGATTTATGACTGCGATAACTTAAGCATGTTCATTATTGTTTATTGTGATCGCTCAAATGCTGAGAATGTTTTTAGGCACGTCGATAGTTATTTGTGATTGAGCTCTTGGGTGGTATTCTGAACGCAAAGGCGCGCATGGTAAACACATTTTAACATGTATTTACGTACTAAACACGCGCTAACAAAGCGATCTCTTCGCGCGCAATAGGGAAATATTATTACATACTTCGAATACAGATTAAAATATTTGAAATGGATTAAGAATTAATTATTTTATTTTCAAAATCAATACGGATATTGTGAAGAAATATTTTCGAATACAACTTTAAAAAATAATTTGTAAGAAAATATGTCACTAGAAAAACGCGGCATGTTTGGCATTGATAGTTGTGACGTCAAGATTCGTAACGATGTTCCATAAAAATTTGAATGGTTTGGAACAAAGTTGAAAATAAACATGAATCGTGGCGCATTAGGGGCATGGCCAATGCAATTACTATTATTGCGGGAATTCAAAATTGCATATAATAAAATATTTTTTATGCTTCTCATAAGTATTTTATGACTTGACAGTATTCCATAGACCCGACCATTATTACCTTAAAAACGTTTTTAAAAAGTGATATGTTTCTATTCTGTTCAGAATACCAGCCCGGATTACTATAGTGGTCCGTGGCTAGTGATATAGATGAAGTAAACTCATAGCTTTTATAACATTTCTGAAATCAGTAAAATCCAAATATAAGTTTATTAAATAAAATAGACAAAAATCTCATATTGTTAAAATTTTTAATAAAAAAGTTAGAGCAATCAGCTTCCTTTACGTGCATCGGGGTCATATATCATTATTCATAACTCTAGGTATACGGAGTAAAAGTCCATGCCTACAAGCATTTGGGCATACCTACTCAAAATATTGTTGGCATACCTACTCAAAAATGCTTACAAAAAGTACTAGTTAGTCAGCTCGACAAGTCAAATAAGTTTTTTAATACTTGTATGTCATACGAATCTATATAGAATAAAAGACTTGATAATAAATATCTTTCTTATTTTTTTTAATTAATGATGGCGTATTTTTCTATACCATGCTTACATTATAACTGTTTAAAAAAAACATATGTTAAATTTTTATTTTTGTATTTTTGATTCCTCGTGGTGTAATGGTCAGTGCGTTTGTCTACCACGCAAGAGGTCTCAGGTTCGATTCCCAACATGGTTGATATGAAACATTTATTTAAAAGGGTGTTTTTACACTAGAATATTTCATAGTCCCTGGACTGGTGCCTGAAGCGTAAGACTGATCATCTTACCTTCATGTAACAAAAATGATCAAAATACACTGCGATTGGTGTACCAATGCAGTGACCTGTGCATCATTAGGTGCGGAAAGGGAATGATGATGATGATGATTTTTGACTGACCTGTTATTGGTTTCATTTTATGTTTTTTCGTTTGTATATGTATATTTGCTGTATTACTAAACAAACAAAAAACTTTTTTTTTTTTAAAAACACTAGATGTAAATATGCGTTAGGTTTATGTTTTTAAATCGGTTGTGATCCCATGGCTATATCGTGGATCGATCAAAGGTCCGAGGTTCGCACCATGCTCAACCACAAGTTGATTTCCATTTTCTTATGGTGAGTTAATTACAACTTGTCGAAAATGGTGCCTAAAATTTAAATGTTTGGGTTAAATCATAAAAACGTAATTTTTCCTTTTTTTCACGCACGTTCTGAGACCTGTTTGAATTCGATAATCGAAAAATCGCTGCTTTCGACCCGACCCGTACGTATGTAAAATATGTCGTATTTTGCAATGTACCACGACGTTACAACTCTGTCTCTAGAGCAGTGTTTCCCAAGGTGGGGCGTACGCCCCCCCGGTGGGGCATAACGCCTCAGAGGTGGAGCACCGCGCTTTAGAGATGGACATACGAAAAATGCCTGAGATGTACAAAACTGAAATGTACGCCAAATTTTACATTAAATAGAATGCAACTCGTTACAATTTAAATAATTATCTAAAAACACAGAAGCTGTGCAGCATGTAGGAATAATGGCATGGATTTGCGAAGAAACTAACACAAAATATCCTAATATATTACTTTGCATGCCAGAAAGTTATTGTTACCCTTTCCCTCATCTTATTTGGTGGAATGTGGTTTTAGCGCCATAAGCGATTTACTCATTAAAAAACGAAATCGATAGGATATAACTAATAGAGGTATAAAGGGGACTTAAGACTGAAATTAACTAAGTTTGATCCGGACATCAAATTTCTTTGTAGCGAGCGTAACTGAATTTAATCATGAATTAAGCGTCAAGATATGTGTGTTTGTACTAAATTTCGATTGTCACTTGTGTTTTATCATTGTTTTAATTTTTATTTTATTCTACTTAATTGCATTTTCAATTTGTGTTTTGTAATCATTTCAGTTATAATATATGTATTAAAATAGGTTTTATTTAATTTCATTGGGGGTTCATATGTTTACAAACATATTACAATATGATTTGAAAATTTACCCGCTGTTTAATTAAAAAAGATGCCGGTGGGGTATCTGACTTTTGAAAAGACTACGGTAGGGCATGGCATAAAGAAGGCTGAGAAACACTGCTCTAGAGGGATTTTTAACGCAGTCTTTCAAGAGTTAAGCTTGTTTAAAAATAATTACGAAGAGCTTGGATACATTGTAAATAGGTACTCAACGGCGGCGTATTGCGTTGGTACGCGTCATGTCAAGCGGTGTTTTATTTCATCAAGATGGCCGCCCTTGGACGCATCCGAAACTCGCGCCGAAAAGCCGAAGCGAAAAAATTGCGGGCGGAAGAAAACGCACCAACCAGACAACCTTCGAAACACAAAACAAATGCTGCCAGACTGTGAAGTGAAATAATAAAACAAGTACCCGGGCGAGTACTTTGGTACGTAGGAACTCAGTACACAGTACTTGTTCATGGTCACATATATTATTAAAAAGGGGGAGAGGTTTAAGCGTAAAAATACAACATTTTCGTTGGCAAATAATATGAATAATGATAAAACTATATTTGAAGCACTGATATAGTGATTTTCTATATTTGATAAAGAAAATGCAACAACCTATACAGCAAATAATAATTATAATTTAATCTAATATTTTACCTACCTACCTACACTCTACGTATTTAAAAAGGTTTTGCATGCTTCATTTTTTGTATACTTTCATATTATATTTGTTTTCTCTTGTTTGAAAGAAGAAAGGAAGGAAGGCTGATCTGGGGCTACTTCGTGTGCGCATCCGCTGACAAAACGATTTTTTTAAGATAGAGTAAAAAAAATCATCTCTTCATTATTTTTCTAAAAGTGAGTTATTTACAACTCGTTGAAAATGGTCACCAAAATTGAAATTTTGGGCTAATATTTCGGTATATTTCAAAAAAACAATTAATTAATGTTCTAATTTTTTACAAGTGGAATTATACGAATTGGCTTTTCACGGGTACGCTTTTTTTGCATTATATTTACTTATATGTATATGGAAAACTATAATTTTAGTTCATTTGTGAATATTGTTTTTTTAGTTGTTACAATGGCCGTTGTTTTCTTTTAATTAATTAAATAAAGTATTTGGTTATATGAATAAATAATGAAATCAAGCGCAAACAACGAGTAAAGTTCCATTCCCGGCGGGGCCAAAGTTAAATATTTATTTTAAAATATGTTTTTACGCTGTTTAAAATGTCAGAAGTCCTGGACTGGCACCTGATGTGTAAGACTGCACCTTGCCTGTTTTTTTTTTAATTTTAACATTTTACTATTAAACGGCAAAGTTTCTCGAAAGTACATAGGTAGGTACAAAAAACCAATAAAAAATATAATAAAAATGAATTACTTCAAACTACGTAACAAGTTCTTGTAAGTAAACCAATCAAATATACCGTTGTTATGTGCTGTGTAGATTTTCGGTTTCCGGATAGTATTTTTTTTTTTCGATTTTTAGTGTTTTTTGACGCTATTAGACTCTATTTCTAAATTAACAGTTCAACAACAACTTGTGATGTCATGAGCAGGGTAATTACAAAACCTTAAAAAATTCATAGCGATGGTAATACGATACAAAAAAATACAAATAAATGAACAAATGGCACTGTTTGGTAGTTTAGTAACAGTTATTATTAAAAATTATGATTGTGCCAAGAATTTTGTAATTTTATACTTATTTTGTCAATATTTTTTTCAATAAATATAAAAAAATAAAATATATAAAAAAGCATTGAACTTCCTCGTCATGATTTCTGTTGTAATATTTCATAGTCCCTGAACCGCACTGATAATCGAAAGCAGTAAATGTAAATTCTTTTGAAAAAAACGCGAATCTTTTGTAAACAAATAATCTAATTAACGTTCATTACAGTTAAACAAATTCGACGCCTACTTAGTACTAAACCAACGACAAAAACTGAATCTCTTTGTTGGTCAAATCAATAAACTTGAATATAACGCAGGAATTATTTGCTTTCGGCCTTCGGCTTCGTGAACTTTTGGTAAAATTTTCATTTAATTTAGTGCGTTGGACCTCAAGGTCTACTGCAAAAACGAGTTTGCTTTTCAATTTTCAAAATAAGGCGACCATCTTAAGATGCCAGGGCCGTACTGAATGCCTGGGAATATATGGGTTAAACAGATTTCCTTAATTTATTGTTAAAAATACTGACAAAATGTGTTTTATCCCTTTCTCACTGAATTAAAACAGTTCCCAATTTTATTATCGTGTAAATACGATGCAATAGTAAAAGAGGGAACCCATAGTATAAGAAGCAACGCATAATAAGCGGGGTAATTTAAATAAACCCAAAAAAAATATTTTTTCAATTTATTTTTTACATATTTATTACAGCAATTTACAATGAATTATTTAAACAACAAATTTATTAAGTAGTAAAAATAAACATGTGTTAAATTTATTTTTGCTGGTGGTTCATCTAAACTGCCTAAATAGGGATAGCTTCCTCGTTCTAAGGCAGTAAATTATGTATTTTATAATAATATTAAAAAGTAATTATAATTTAATTATTATGTGTGCTTTTTCAGTCTTAAAAGTAAAAAATAAATAAACAGTGAAAAACATAAATTATATCAAAATCTCCATATCCTAAGTCATAAGTCATTACTAGTAAAACAAGAAATCAGCTTACGTCCTTCTACATCGGACAACAATTTCTCTGACTCCCTCCGACCAATATGGATTAAAAATGCAGTCAAAACATTCCTCAGCCTGGCAATTCCACCACATTCCCATGAACCTGGGATAAGGTTATATATTCTCGGGCCTATATAACATTGCTGCCTTTGAACCAAAAAAGTATTAACTCTTCTTTGTAGAATCAGATCTTAATCAGAATTACGCGACGGGTTTGAGTTAAACCCAAAATCGTTTCCGGCACTAATTACAATCAACAAAATAACAATGAATGTACATACTGTTGTTGACAGCGAAACGATACAATCACTACAAACTACTGTTGCGTATATAAGCACATCATTTTCTACACAACACAAAGTTTACCTGGGATATGGCTTCTGTAATAGTAGCTTCGTCAGAATGACTCTATCTATAAGGGATCACCCAAAAAAGATCATACACACTTATATCAATAAAACAAAGACGGCAAATCTTTAACTCTCGTATAATGGCAGTTAAAGTATTTTTATTATTAAAACTATTCTTAAAGGTGACAACTTCTGACGATTTTTGTTTTCTCCAAGCGGATATATCTAATTTATCTCTGTTCGAGCGATGGCGGGATATGCTGAGACCACTATAAGTGCTTCAAATATAAAATCGATTAGATAATTTTGTTTAACATGGTAGAATTGGCTCTGCACTATGTAGCCATTTTACAAGAATAAAAAAAATAAAACTTATTTGAATGAGTCAAACGTTAATTCCTAATCTTACGGGTTCATTAAAATAAGTGTTTAAATAAAAATAAATATTTACAGCAATTTTAAGCTTAGATTGAAATGTTTCGCCGGACTCCATAATTGTCCTCTAAGTTATTTTTGTAATTTTTTACTCAATTATATTTTTTCCCTAATACAGCTCTTGCTGACGTTCATTGGTTCGGCTTTCATGGCCACAGTTTACGAGTTAACGACCCGAATCCATCAGAATATGCGAGCATCAAGAATCGGTATCAAAGCTGCAATAATTTATGGCAAAACGCATTCAAAATGCAGCACTAAACCTAATTCACACGAGAAAGCTTACTTCACATTACCGAACCCTAGATCATTATTACATAAAAAAGAATAATAAAAACTTTTTTAATATTTTATTAAATAATATCAACTAAGTTTTTATGTATTTTGTTTCTATTAGAATTTAGCATACAAATTATCTTTTATAGATTGAGTTTCGCTACTGACATTTCTTGGTGGAATTGCATTTTATTATTATAATTTTACCTAATGCGTTGACATATTAACATAAATTGTATTTATGATAAAATGTAAGAATAAATATTTAAAAAATATTTTGAAAAGACTTTCGTTGAGTCAAATACTCAAATTGATTTTTCTCGGTATAGTCAATAATGTATTTAGAGTGTAACATGCCACATACTACCTACGTTGGCCTACGTGTGTCAAAAATATAACATTCCCGGAATAACAAAATCGACGTTTTTCATGAAACTCTCCCAACTTTTGCTAATAATCTCTTCGGAATAAATCTTAATTCATAAGTTCACATGCATAACTTATTTTTTTATAATTAAAAAAAAAAACAAATGTAATTCCATCTATTCTGCGTTATTCTGTAATTGAAGATATATGAGGAGCAAACATTCAAAAAGTGATAGTTTTTTATCATATCATATAGTTTTTTTTTAAATTTTTTTTTATTCATAAATTTTAAAAAAAGTACATGTTTTTGTAAAACTCTAAACATATCTACTTATATTCTAAACATATCTAGTAAATGTTATCACTGTAACTCTCCAAAAAAAGAGACTAAATATTGTGCTTGGAGAGTGACATACACTGTTTTAGTTGTATATTTATAAGAGTTTATATAATTTTAAATACAAGTATATGAAAAGAAAAAGAAAAACATAGGATATATAAAGAAAAAACATAAAACAATAATACATTCATACTAATTAAAATTTAATGTTGTTTTTACACGAGAAAAATTTCTTTACATTAACTTTAAATTTATTTATTGATATATTATTTTTAATAGTTTTTACTTCATTAGGAAGATTATTATATTTTTTTACACCTTTGAAGACAAAGCTATTTTGACAATGACTTGTGTGGAATTTAGGAATTTTAATATTATATTGGTATCTGGGTGACTTATTCATCTCAAATTCTTTTATTTTTTCTTTTTTATATATTTGTATAATATAATTTATTTTATAAAGAGTGTCTACTGTATGAACCTTAAATATGAATACTGTATATTTCTGTGACAAATCACATGCATGTGAAATTATATCTAGGAATATCTACAAATCGCATGTTTTAAAGTATGTTATATTGATGTCAAAAAGTCTAGGAATATGATTATCAATTTATGAATCCAATTTCGGGTAGTCCCTACTCGCTAAACTTCCTTATTGCATAGGTACTCGCGTAAACGGCCAACAACTGACCTTGCCCAACGCCGAATAACATCCCACGGAAAGGGGGAAAGCGAACAAAGCTCGGCTTCGTTCGCTTTTCGGCTCGCCAGCCCATGCATTATTCATCGGGTAGATGACATTACGATGTCTGCGTGCTTTTCACACACGCGCGGTTACGATATTTCGGCATAAGGTAGGTCGCTGACGGAAGTACACCGGTATATTGTACATTGTACTTCCACAGTAGTTTTCCTCGCCATTGCAACCCAGGTTTTTGTTGGTGTGTCAGTCGCCCGCTGCACGCGATTAACTAATTGGATCTTTTTGGCCGGCAGCACTGAGTACGAGTGATGGAAATTACTGCTATTTTAATTACGCTTCATTAGCACGGGAAGTTTACTAGCTTAGCATGCGAATTTTATAACAATAAAAGATTTGGAACCTCTTATCGTTTTTTTTAAAATATATTTCAAGTCAGCTTATATTACAATTAGTGTATAAAATAATATTTACACTTACATAAATAACATATCAATTTACATCATCTTACAGTAAACATAACTTATTTTTTTAATTCCTTAAAACTCTTTTCATTCTTTATAACATTCGGCATCTCTTTATACATTTTTAAACGTTTATACATAATGCAAGTATGGGATTCTGTTTTTTCTCAATTCTTATTTCCAATTATATATTTATGAAAATTTTTATTCAACACTTTCTCAGAAAGCATTTGGATATTCGATTGTTTACATAATTAAATGCAAAAACAAGCATATTATTATAAATCATGAAAATTATTTTAACAAAAACGAACTACAGTAGGGCCTCGACAATCTGTGCAGGCAAAAAACAGCAACTCGGCGGATTACCAAGGCGTCCGGATTGTTGACTGCACTACTTGATTGGAAATAAAACATATTTGTTTAACTTATACAATTTCTTTTAAACATGCAGGAAGGCTGCGCGTTTGAAATGAAGCTAAAAAACAAAACGTGCCGCACGATGCGCGTGAAATGCCTCCCGCCTCCCTCGCGAACGCCCGCCCCATCCGTCTGAATTACCGCGATCACCGAACAAGCGGGCATCCGGATTAGCGAGGCCCTGCTGCGCTTTGAACGACGTCACTAGGTCTTCCAAATCAACCAATTATAGTGTTATCATAAATAGATTACCGGTTTTCGGGAAGCCAATTCACCTTTCAACAGATATCTTCGTAAATAATTTGTAACGTCACACGTGGAGTATTTTCAATATCACAAAACTTTCAATAACCACTGCTGATTATACGATACATATTTTATGTTTAATGGTCAAGCTTAGTTTGATAGTCAATTAACTAATAAGAAATACGCTGAACTTCCTTACTGCGTAATTTAAAAATATATATATATATTATTGTTATCAAAATTATCTTTTAAAACTATTCCCGTTATGATTTATTTTATCTTCTTTCTTTCTCTTTCTTTCAATTTTCTGTCTCTTTCATACAATATTTTATTATATAAATAGCAACGCGTGTAATTATAAGTTAGTTAAATTCCTGACGATGAGGTAGTAACCTTGAAACCGGTCGAAATGTAATTTTAAAAAAAAACTAAGTGGTTTATACAAATTTATAAACAAATAAGTGTAAAAAAATATATGTCGAAAATATTTTAGAATATAAAAAATTGACATAATGATTTTTAAAATTACTACTTGAGGTACTTGGAAGGTGAAATTTAGTTTAACGTTTTTGTTTTACCTCAGATTTTTCTTACTATACTTAAATGTTTATTATTATGTTTTGTTTTAATTTCATTGCATTATATACTTAACATGCTAAATTATTTCAATTTAATGTACATATTATTACTTGTTACCTACCTATACCTATACCTCATGGGCTTTTTCCAATAATACAAACATAAACCTCGTTCAGAACGTACAAAATTCTATGATCAAATTATTAATTGAAAAAAAATTGTACTGTCAGCGACACGATATTCCGATATCCCTATTGTATAAATCTATAAATATTTTATCCGTTAGAGCTTTACTATGTTCCAAGCTGGTTTTTCAGCATGCTTTTCTATCTGATTACAGATATAAATTGGAGCATGTATATAATACTCGGTTCACTAGTGTAGATGGACTAGCTCTCCCTAAATTCAATAATACATACGGAAAAAGAACACTAGAGTACAATATACCAAAAATGTATAATATGCTCTCATGAAATATAAAAAATATAAAAAAAAACTTATCTGGCTTTTAGAACGTGTTTTTTTATATTAAAGATTTTTTGTGTTTTCTCTTTTATTTGGATATTTTTTTTTTTCGATAGTAATAAGAGTTTTTATATGTTTATAGAATTTAAGAGATAATATTATGTATATATATTAGAACTTAACTATAAGCACCGGCTGACAAACTTCATTTTATGCGGTTCAGTAGGACTTGATAATTTATATGTTAATTGTTGTATGCTTTTGATTAATAAATATAAAAAAATTTAAAAAAATATATTTTCCTATCCTAAAATGAGTTTGTTGTAACTCCTGGGAGTACTTAAAAATTGGTATGATTTAATAGAATATATAATTTTTTTTAATGCTTGGCATTTCATAAATATTAACAAGTAGTTTTTGCAATGATATTGCTATTATTAATTCATTGTGAGCTTACATGCTATCGCTAATTATTTCATGTGTAACTAGGTACTATTTCCTAGGTAAGTACTTGCCCACTTGAGCAGGTGTGGTCGCGAGCGTTTTTTAATTTTTAGGGGGCTGTACACACTTAACGTATTTGGAGAATACGTGTCTGGCGTCTAGTAAAATGGAAAGCGAAATAAAATGTTTGGGAGAAATTTTAAAACCCAACTGTTATCTGTTGCAATCAATTTATTTCTATGTTCCCAACCTGTCAAAATTCCACCAGAAGTCAAAATTAGCTAGTTATCAAATCTTCTAAGACAAACTTTTGTTTTTATGCCTCAATGTCCAGAATGTGTAGATAAGTCAATTTGTCGCTCAACTCGCAATTATTTGTGATAGATCTCCCCACATTTTGTGATTCCCTTTGCCTCTACCATAGAGTTCTTAAACTAACAAGAAACCGAAAAGTGCCGATCTGACCACAGGACATCTGATAGAGCCTACCGCGAGGAAGAAGTTCAAACATTAGGGTTGGAAGAATCCCATTACAAGGCAGGTAATTGCATTAATTTTTTTCAGTAAAAGTGAACAAAGATAACGCAATAGCAACGATAAATTCCGCGAACCAGCAAAACCCGCCAAATTCAAGCATCTACCTGGTATCTGGCAAGTGGCGTGATCAACTGTGAAAGAAGAACCAAAAAAACTCACTTTATGTACCGTTATTTTATTATCCTTGTTTGTCTTTGCTATAATAGGGCCAATTTAATAGGTCACATTTGACACTTCATCAAAATTCAACAACATAACCTTGTAAGGGCGGTAGTAAAATATTATTTATTTTTTCGAATTTAGAACTGCACAATTGTTTAACTTTTTTCAATTACGATTACACATTTATTGTAATAATGACAAAAGAAGGTAATTTTAGGATTTACTTTCACTAATAAACAATTCTAAACATAATAAACTTTTTCTGTTCTAAACGTCGTTACAATGTTGCATCAGTGAACCCTTTTTCTTTTTAAACACTAGGGATGTTACCCAGAAAAATCGAATGTTGATAGTTTTGTTAAATTATGTACATATCTTATTTTGTTCCTTAAATTTAAGATAGAAAATAATAATGGGACAGGGATTCGACTTATGATTTTGAAAATAAAATTACAGTACCTATAAGTACTTTTTCATAGCAACTGAATTCAATTGACATATATTATGTTTGAAGTCTGAATCGATTCATTCACTTGAATCGATGTTTTTAAACAGGTTACTCACTATGAAGCTAAAACCGACAAATGTCAAATGTGACCAATTAAATTGGCCCAACTATAGATGTATGTATTTATGTTCTATTTGTTAAGTTTTTTGTATAGCGTCGGTATGCTGACAAATCCACGTTACGCCACATTTACTAGGTTGCGGCGTTTAATTTATTTGCTACCTACTTGGCCCTAGTTTAGATGTTGCGATTATACTACTACTGTAGGTACAATCTATTTCTCTCCGGCCATGATAACAACTGAACTGTCACCGAGTGTACACGTGATTTTTTATATTCCTAGCGCGATCGCATATAATTTATTTTAGCGATCAATAAGTCATTGTGTCGTGTTATCGCATATTAATAATTAAGAAACCGTCGAGTGTCGATCCTAACAACAGGATCTGATCCTGGCTGCCGCGAGAGAAGTCCGAACAATAAAGTGCCAAAAATCCCAGTACAGGGTAGGTAATGCATTCATTTGTATTAAGCTAGGGTTTCCTAGGACAGCGGTGAGCGTATCTTAGCGGCCGTAGTGAACGGTGATACTGTGGACAGCCGTCGTAACAGTGACTAGAGAGTGTTTTTATTTTTTAACGATGTTATCAACATCGTTTTCCTAGGAAACCACTCTCTAGTCACCGTTACGACGGCTGTCCACCGCATCACCGTTCACTACGGCCGTTAAAATACGGGCGCCGCTGTCCTAGGAAACCCTAGCTTTAGGGTTCGGTGGCAAATAATATAAAGATAAATCATATCCACGAACCAGCAATATTCGACCTTCCATCATTTTCTGGTGAGTGGCGCGATCAGCCCCTAAATACTGTTATGACTAACGTGAAAAATCGATTCTAATGTTTGACGCAATAAAAGTCTTTTCAGCATATTTTGAACATGATACGTATTCATGAAACAATTTAATTTTCTTGAAATTATTTTAACAGATGAGATTTCAAAAAAAAAAACTGGTAAACGCAACCAATGGTTTTCACCAGAAAACATTAAAAAAAAAACTTTTAAGTTGTCTTTAAACACGCTAACTTTGAAACTCTCCCCGGACTGTTTATCAGTTGATAATGCTCAAAATTGAATGATTTAGAGGCACTATATGACGAACCCAACATTGCATACTTTATAAAAATAAGAATTTTACAATAGTTGGGTCATGTGCACAGAATGAATGATTTTTTTTAATGCGTGGATAAATTATTAGCATTCGATGACAAATAAAAACACTACTATGCAATAAATTTTACATCTTTGTATGTCTATCTGTTTTGAGACGTATCCATCAGGACACTCGCTTTATCAACAAGTAAATACTTAAATAATGCGCATGTTCTAAAATATTTTTGTTAAAATTATACAAAAAAACACAAACAAACCATTTCGCCCAATAACCCAGAAAAAATTATTGTGCATCTGAACGTCCGTGAAAATCTAAGAAGTTTAATAACACTTCCCTTCCTCTAAATTCATACATATTATCATGCACGCACGCCGATTATTTAGACTTTTGACACGTCGATCTTCAAGTATTCGTTAAATTTGGTCGTGCCATGTCTTCCTCGGACCTCCTTGTTTTCTTCATCCATCAACATTCGAATCGTAAATCCTTTTAGTCGCTCATTCGCTGTCCATTCACTCTACATGTCCAAACCTACTCGTTAAATTTGGTCGTGCCATGTCTTCCTCGGACCTCCTTGTTTTCTTCATCCATCAACATTCGAATCTTAAATCCTTTTAGTCGCTCTTTCGCTGTCCATTCACTCTACATGTCCAAACCTACTCGGCGCTTTTTTCTTGATTTTGTCTATAACGCTTGTCTCAGCTTTACATAATGCACGGATTTCGGCATTTCATACATTGTTTTACCACAGATTATCCCGACAGATCGCATTGCGGCAGCATTCAGCGTACTTTCATCATGTTTTTTTTCCGATTCCATACATTGCTACCATACGTAAGGGTCGGCACTAGAACTCCATTGTGAACTTCTTGTTTGCCAAGGTAGATTCAAGAGCACCGATCACCCTGGTCCCGGCACTCACCCCCTTTCAATATCTTTCTCAGTCTTTCCATCGCGCGCACCAAGATCATTATTTTGTTATCTGGTATCCATATTATGATGTTCACATCAAAAACATTGAATCAGTTCAACACCGATTTTTTAAAAAGATAGGCTGGAGGCTGGGGTTATCCAGAGACCAATATACGTATAATGAGTTAGAAACTAGCTTAAATATATCTTCTCTTCAAGACCGTCGAAATAAATCGGACTTTTTAGTCTTATTTAAAAAAATTTAACTCACGTTTTGATGCGCCTGAACTACTGAACTCAATAAAATTAAATATCCCAACTAGAAACCTCAGACAAAACTTACTTTTTCATACCGATAACCATAGAACTAACTATGGTTTTCATTGCCCTATGCCCAAAATTCTTAGGTCTTCTAACAAACATACCAGTCTTGATTTCTTTGATAACAAGTTGTCTTCTTAATACGATCACTGAATCAAATTCAATTATAACACCCCTCTCCCGCTTCCACTCCTACCAAGTCTACTATATACTATTGTGTATTTCTACTATCTTTTATAATAATTTTATATATATACACATATGTCCTTAAAAATGCCCACTGGGCATTTTTATGTAAATAAATAAACATACTTTCCAGACACAAAAAATCTTCTCCCTAATTCAGTATATATTTCCGTTCCCACTGATCTCACATTTAGTTATACTTTTGTCCCTTTCAAAAACCTTTGCGTTCGTTATAACTATGTTTGTACGGTGTTATTTATTCTAACATATTACAGCGGAGATGGGGAACATTTTAGAGAAGGAAATATCAGAGTCTAGGTCTTTACAAGGCTTATAACCTGTCATCGAATGGATTAATGAGGAACTTCAGCCCTACGGGAAATTGGATACAAAAAATATTTTCTTGCGCGCAAATATTAGATCATTAAATTGTATGGCAAAATTTCTTGAAAATGCACGAAAAAAATTATAAAAATATTTTAATAAAATTGCACTGCTTTGAACGACGTCACTGGTTCCATGAACCAGCTAATGATATTATAGCTGTGAAGGATATCCGGTTTGCTTACGGTTAACGAATCAATCGGAAGAACTGACAGAGAAGAACCTCCGACGTCACGCGCGGAGTTATTTCAGAAATACAAAACTTTTAAAAATCATAGCGCTGATAATACGTTTTATAAAAAAATAAATAAAGAATTTGGCTTAGTTTAATAGTATACGAACAAATAAAATAATAAAAAATCCCTGATTGGCCACTTTAAGAACCGTAACATTCACCATTTTGCCTATTTAAACCCTGTAAATATTTTTTTAATGAAAATGTTGCCGCCAAATTGAGAAATCGCGTGTTAAATGTTATGTCGCGAGTGAATAAAAAATTGGATATTTGTGTCCCCAGACTTGGAAAAATTGACGGTAATAAGGGGCTATTTTGGACGGTGGATAAGCAGCTACATACCAAGTTTTCGAGGTGTGAGTATTTTTAAACGAATTTGATGTACTATAGTGTTCTGCGGAAAAAAATATTTTATGTTAATTTTGTTTGAATTTTATCCCTGTTTTCGGGCCGATGAAAAATACAGTTTTGTCTGTGAAATAGAAACAGAATTTTGGAAATTGAGGGGAGATCCTTAAGCCCACCATCCATCCGCAGCTGTTATAGAGTCCTGGGAGACTCTGTCAGCTGCGCATGGAGGAAAGTTATTATAAATATTCCTAAGGAATACAAACTCTATGCAGATTAAGGAGGGGGGAAGAGGATGTATGGACAGAGGCCAACACGTCTGTTATTAGACTATCGAACTTAGCCAAAAAAAAATTATAAATCGTATTTTCATTGGTATATTTTTTTTTTTTGTAATCTTGAAATTACTCCACCTGTGACGTCACGAGTTTGTGAATTTTCTTGCATTTCAAATGAAAACCCGTGCCCATCAAAACACGCTAAACGTCGAAAAACATGACTACCCGGAAACCAGAAAATCTATCGCAATACATAACAACGCTATGATTGATTGGTTTTTTTTCACCTGAACCTGTCACGTTTCAAAGTAGTTCATTTTTATAAAAACCATTTTTATTTATTTTTTCATATATTTTTGAGAAACTTTGTTTTACAATTAAATGCTCTAATTTTTAACGCGTGTACGAAAACATTTATTATGTCCAGTTTCCCGTAGTACTCAACTTCGTCATCTTGCAAAGTCAATTATTAGATAAATTTCCACTTTTGCCTTCATCGCTTATTATCTAACGAACTACGTGACGCTGCGCTAGGAAAAAAAAATGCCACCGTATGCGATGGTGAAATAATGTCTTAATTATTACACTGCAACATTGACTCTTGTGTGGCTGTGATGTCACACTAGTCTACATACAATACAAAAATTGATAACATATCTCTTTTATTTTTTTAAATGATGAATTTGTATTTTTCGTAATCTTCAAATTGACATTTTCACACCGGATTTGGAAAGTAAAATTTGTATAACTGTGCTGGATTTTAATACAAAAAATATTTTTCTTGCAACGCGAAGAATGAACGTGACTCCGATACCGCAATAAATCCGTGTAAGAGAGAGCACGAAGATAGAACTCAGAGCAAGGAAGACAGAGACGCTGTTCTGTGGCCGATGCTTATGTGAAACAGAATTAGTCGGTTATTGACAATGTTGCATGGGCGCATTGGGCGCACGCATGTCAGATAACAGGCGTATTTATGATTTTTAACTAATTTTGCTATAACAGGGCTACATTACACAGTAAGTCTCTATGTTTTTTTTTTATTTCTGAACCATAGAATTTAGAATAGTCCAGAAGGAGCGTAGAATCATATTTGAATATATAAAACTGTGTCCAATAATTCCCCCACTCCGGCTTACTTTCGCCGCGCTCATTTGTGATGTCGCCGCGTAATATTGCACGATGGGAAAAAATATAACCATAACACAAATGTAAGGTAAAAAAAAAAAATAATCTGATAATTTCTCTAAAATTTTATTGTGCACGCGGAAACATTGATTGACACAACAGAGTAAATAAGTAAAGGGTCATTTAATAAGAGTAATTGAATTAATTAACTATGAACTTAAAATACAAAACAAATTTTATTTGACATAAAACGGATATTTTTATATCATGTTAAATAATATTTGATGTTTTAAAGATGATGTCGTTCAAATGTCCCCCACGGCGTTATTTAATCCGAGGTCTAATTTTCATTAGTTCTTTTATTCGATGAGCAAAGTAGAGTAAAAAAAATCTACCCTGGCAACACTAACGAAATCAGCGTTGCCAGATCTACCGATTTTTCGGTAGATCTACCGATTTTGGGAGCAATCTACCGATCTACCGAATTCGATTGAAATTCTACCGATTTTTAAACATTTCCTTGTTTTTTCCACAGAGCAAAATTTCAATGCAAATAAAACGAATTCATATTATAATAGTTTATTGCTTGTTTGCTCACTTCGATTGCCATCAGTTGCTTATTTAAAAAAAACTGCTTATCTATCGTACATAAGTATACAATGAATGATATATTAATTATGGAATTGGCTAGTATTGTTGAATGTAATATGGTAAAATAAATCATGGCATAGAATTTCATGACATTATTGAAAAATGTATATGAATACCTTTATGAAGTGAAATGTAGAGGGATCATAATATAAATAGTTTTATCTTCAGTTAAATATCTATTTAAATTTAGTTGATCATTGTTTTAATAATTTGTTTGTTGTTAATAAACTTCAGCGGTTAGCAGTTTTTATTAAGTTTTAAGTTGCACTGAAAGAACTTTAAAACGTTAATTATTTTTTATGTTTGACAATGAAAATACTATTTATTTTGATAAAATTGTGTAATTCATTCAATAAAATAATATTTTGAATTTCAATCTATGTATTGTATAAATATTTTTTTTTAGAACCAACTCCAATATTCCTTTTCTTAAATTAATATTTGAGTATTGAAATGAAATATTGTAATTGACATTTTTTTGTAAGAAAAAGAAGACATTATAAATCACTATATTTTGGTGATTCACTTATTGCAGTCTTTTTGGTTTTCAATTGCTTATTTACCAAGCGTTTTCAACTATTTAAAGCAACGGCCTTAGGCAAAACGGCGCTTTAATTTCGAACAACTGTCAAATTTATTTTTGCCCCCCCCCTACTCGAATCTACCGAAATCTACCGATTTATTTTTCTGAATCTACCTTTTTTCGCTTGATCGGGTCTGGCAACGCTGAACGAAATTTCCATTTTGTTTCTTCGACAATCTGACAGATGGAAAAATAATTCAATTTTTAAGTAATGCATTTGTTATATACACATTCATTTGCAAATTATAGATGAAATGTGATTGCATCCTGTTTCTTTAAGATCCTAGCAGTATTTCTAAACTTTAAAAGGACACAACACGGCATAGTTGAATTCAAATCAGGAGTTGCGTACTAAGCGACGTCTACAATGAAACTAATTGATCAAAACGTAACCTACTCATTTATGAGTAGTTTAGTCGCCTTCTGTTTGATGTGCGTATGCGGTTTCTGGACTATTCTTAATGCTATGGTCTGAACTTAAGAATATTCCGTCTTTTGCTTGTGGTAATACTATGTTACATCACCGCGCGCAATGGAATTATCTACCGCAGTCTTTTAAGACTTAAATAACAGAACATATTTACCGATTCATTCGTAAATTAATACAATGTATTAAATACATGCGTAGATATACTTAACTTTTATGCACCGACGTACACATACACATCACTGTTAATTTTATTTAAACACGTCATCTGAGCTACCCGAAATCGGATTTTAAAACTATCTTCATGGATTTCGCATTAAAAAAATACTTAAAATAAAATTAAACACATTCAAACGCACACTAAAGTTATAGTTAATTATTTTGATTATCGCTAATACTAATCAAAAGCGCCCGCAACACCACGCAATAAGAAATACAATAATTTCGACTTTGACATTTGAAACCATAGACAATTTTTGTTTAAAATTTGAACAAATGGAATGGAATGAAGCCAACGAATTTTGTGAATTTTGTTTAGAATATATTTCTCTTACGTTTCTAGGTTTATATAAAATACTAGCGGATCCGACAGACGTTGTCCTGCCCGAACGTTAGCTTGCCTAATATTAGCTTGGAAAAAGACTATTCATTAATAAGTAGGTACCTAGGTACTTGTTTATTTTTAATATTTAAATATTGAATTTAAGTAGGTACCTAGGTACTTTTTTTTGTTCGGGTTCCAAAACATAAAAAACTCGGCACTTCTCACCAACAGGGGTGCACTTCATTCACAAATGCGATTTTCAAAATGTATTGAATGCCAGTGAATATTTTTTTAGTATTACCAAAAATCCAGAAAAAAGAAATTAATTGGAAGTAATAAAAAGGAATGTAAAAATAATCTGATTGGGATCCATAAAAAGCGAATGTTCTTTGTAAACGTTCAAAAACAATATTTTTTTAAAGACAAAAAACAACATCCTTCCATTTTTTTTGTATATGTATTCTCGTCGAATGCAACCCTGGTAGGAAGATGAAAAAAATATTTATGGTTCTAACTTTTTTTTACAGATTCGATTGAATATCTACGAACACGCGCAGTGGAAAGATCTACATTTTGCTGAAAACCGCACGTAAATCGGTTAAGCCGTTTAGGAGTTCAGTGACATCACACGCACAGAAGAATCATAAGTATATATAAAGATTTAAACTGAATTATTGCTCCTTTGAGTTTTAATTTTTTTTTATGTTAAAATTTATCACTTTTATAAAATTATGTTTGTTATTATAATGATGACTTTATTGTATTTTTTTTAGTTATTAAGTTTTATCTTCCTTTTTATATATTACGAAATACGAAAAAAGTACCTAGGTACCTGTCTAATTGAAACTTTAAAAAAATAATATTTATTACACCTCATTACTTTTGTTTGTATCTGTAAAGCAATATAATAACTTTTACTAGCATATATAAAAAATATACTAAACTTCCTGATTTCAGTTCATGACTTTACAACCGCTTCCTCTTGAAAGCTTTGGTCTAAATGCTTTTAAAAGCGGGCTTCATTTTAACAACTTTTACTCAAAATATTACTCGGGTTATTGATAGGAATATATTTCCAAGATATTTTTAATAGGTGCCTACAAAGGTACCTAATTTAATGTTTTATTGTAAAAACTCCTGAAAACATTTATTCTCCTCTACGGGTGCAAATTGTGACACCTCACTTGGGCCCAAAATAGCAAAATTCTGAGTTTCGAGAATAGATGTCTTAGAAAAATATTGGGTGTGCAACTTTGTAACGAATGAAGTAAAACGGGAGAGAATACAGCAAAGATAATGACGTTCAAATGTCCCCCACGGCGTTGTTTAATCCTAGGTCTAATTTTCATTAGTTCTTTTATTTCGATGAGCAAAGTAGTGTAAAAAAAATTCTACCCTGGCAACACTAACGAAATTTCCATTTTGTTTCTTCGACAATCTTACAGATAGAAAAATAATTCAATTTTTAAGTAATGCATTTGTTATATACACATTCATTTGCAAATTACAGATGAAATGTGATTGCATCCTGTTTCTTTAATATCCTAGCAGTATTTCTAAACTTTAAAAGGACACAACACGGCATAGTTGAATTCAAATCAGGAGTTGCGTACTGAGCGACGTCTACAATGAACTAATCGGTCAAAACGTAAACCTACTCATTTATGAGTAGTTTAGTCGCCTTCTGTTTGATCTGCGTATGCGGTTTCTGGACTATTCTTAATTCTATGGTCTCGGTATAGAAAACTTGATTTGTAAAATGTCATTAAAAATCGTAATCTACCTAAACTAGCATGTTTAAACCGAACATAATCATAATTACTTTTAATTGCCTAATTTTTTTCGAGCAACGCGAATTTTCGTCTCCAATTTTTCTATTGTGAATATTTGACTCTCAGAAATTAGAAAAAGGCACAATTTTTTGCAGTCGTTTGTTTCCGCCATAAGGTATATTTTCCTGAGTGCGTCGTCGTTAACATGTTGTGATGACGTCTATGTTTGAATAGTAAAAACTTCTTTGAACAAATTTTTCATGTGTAGAGACATCTAGCGACGACTAGAATAATATATTTCAATCTTTTCTTTGTTGTTTAAAAGGCTCCGAAGTCAAAATAAATTTATCAAATAAACGTTATAATTTATTATTTTAATTCTATGTTATTTACATGTTATTTATATACGCCTACGTTATTTTTAAAAATATGACGTCACTCAACAATGTTTATTTTATAAAAATTACTCATATTTCTTTTATTCCTCCATAATGCAAATTAATTTCACTTTTCTGAAATCTCTGAATATCATATTTCAATGGCATAAATTCATTTTATAATTACCTAATCTCTGTTATAGACACGCGAAATATAAAATTAAGCATTTTGAAAAATTTGATACATTTTTGAGATTTTCGGTTAAAGTAAAAAATCTGTGGTGTCAGTTTTTCGTACTAACTTCAGTCAAATCCGGCAAAATGGCAGATATCAGTAAAGACGAACTTCGCAGTGAAATAAATGGTAAGTTTAATTTTAAGCCCTTTATTACCGTATTTCGAGACCGAAATTATGAAAACTAACATCGAAATAATATTTAGATCAATGTTTCTCTAGTGAACTCCATCGGTTTATATGTGAAAAAAGCATGTTTTACTCTTGTCCTCCCCGGCATTTTCTACTTAGGTTCTGTATGAAACAATGGCCATAGGAAGCTCGGTAGCATTTCCATACAAATGTCACGTTTTTATTTTTATAAATATCTCTGTATTTACGTAATGATTTTCAATAAGCAATTAGACAATATTAACGAGAAAAATGACAGGAATGTTTGTAAATACTTAGCATCTCGCAATATCGTTTGGGAATCGAGATACACTCGTGGTCGTATATTTTATAAATGTCTTTTATTTGTAGACTTGTGATAGGGAAGCAAATTGTTAGAACGTGTTGTTTGTTTTCGATGGGTGTATTGTCCGATGTTTGATTTCTATTAATAGTTGTTTGACGACCATTCTGCGTAATAATGCACACCTAAATCCAGATATTTTCATACTTTTCTGTCACAATGGATCCGAATTTTTATTTTAAAAATAAATCAAGTGCAGATCGATTATTGAGGCGGCAAGTTTTGAATCGGCGTATATCAGACGCTTGGTGCGCACGAGGTTTTATTTAAAATATAAATAACTTATTGAACAAATGTATGTCATTTTTCTGTTTTAAGTATTCATTAAATATTAACTAATTTGTCTTACTTTTTTTTGTCTCTTTTGCTAGGCAAACGTGCATAGAAAGTGACAAACTTAGTCATAACATTTTGTAACTTTCAATTGGATGGATTTGTGAAAAGTTAGTGTTTGCTTAGAGAGGATGATAACTCAGTCTCACACCAAGGAATCATATTTTGAAATAACTAACTACTTAAGTATATTTTTATCGAATGTAAAAGGGTTTAAGTAAGGTAGGAGAACTTACAATATATAAACATAGCAAAGATGTAAAAAACTAATCTTTTAATATGGATTCCACCCCTTTATTTTATCCACTTTGAAATTTGTCAATAAGTTTACCTGTATCATACAGCAGACAAAGATTTTCATGTTAAAATCTCTTTGTTTTTTTATTTTATTTTTATTAATTAATAGTTAGGTACATACAATGGTACAAGTTTTTTTTTTTCTTTTAAAAAACAAACAAACAAACCAACATCACGCCGTTTCTCCGTAAGGGTAGGCAGAGAGGATAGAATGCCTCATCACTTTCATACATTTTCTCATGCTCACATGCCGATTATTCCTAATCTTGACATGTCCATCTTCAAGTATTTGATGGACTCGATCGTGCCATGTCTTTCTCGATCTTCCTCGTTTTCTGCATCCATCAACATTCGCATCGTAGGCCCTTTTACCCGTCCTTTCGCTGTCCATTCGCTCTACATGTCCAAACCAACGCAGCACCCCTTTCTTGATTCTGTCGATAATGCATGTCTCTGCCTTACACAGTTCACGGATCTCGACATTTGTACACCTATCATACATCGTTTTACCACACATATGCCAGAGGGATCGCGTTTTGACAGCATTTACCTTACCTTCATCATCATTACAGTCTACTTTTATATATTTAGTTTATCTTATAACTGTAACTCTCCAAAAAAGAGACTAGCTCTTGTGCTTAGAGAGTGACTTACATTGTTATGATTATTTAGAAATTTGAAGTTCCAGCTGCATTCTCAAAGCGTCAACAGTTGGGGGACATCTCGGGGAGTAATATCCCATGGGCAAGTGTATGATGTTCGATGTTCGGCCTGACTTCTGATGTTTTTCTTTGTCTAGCCATCCTCAAAGATGCTGACCTGCGGGTCACGTCTGCGAAGAAAGTCCGCCAGCAGTTGGAGGAGAAGCTGGACTGTAACCTCAACTCCCGGAAGAAGGAGATCGACGAGCTGGTCATGAACTATGTCAATTCCAAGGAAGACGAGGAGAATGACCAGTCAGAGGAAGAGGAAGAAGATGACGATGATGAAGAAGTAATTATTTTTTATTAAATTAACCCCCCCGTCAGCCTCGTGGTGTAATGGTCAGCGCGTTTGCCTACCATGTAAGAGGTCTCTGGTTTGATTCCTGACATGGTTGCTATAAAATATTTATTTAACCCATTGCACCACTAATAAAGATGACATAATTTGTTCATACAACACACTGTTTAGTTTTGACACATTTTTTTTTTACAATAACATTATGACTTATTTAATATTTTGTAATAAATAATGTAAAATAAATTGTGATTATTACATTTTATTATGAAATCAGTAACCGAAATATACTTATTTATGTCATTTTTATGAATAAAGTTATTGTCATTCCGTTTTTAATGTAAGAAAATCACTTCAAAGACAAACTGGCGAATCGCCGGCCTTGTGTGTCAGTGACAAATTGACCTTGGCCGGCGATTCGCCGGCTTTGTGTTGCAATGGGTTAAAAAGGGTGTTTTCACATTAAAATATTTCATTGTCCCTGGACTGGTACCTGAAGGGCAAGACTGATCACCTCATTTATTTTTATTTATTTATTTAAAACTTCCAAGTACAAAGAATAAGCACTTTGGCGGACTCATTGCTAAAATAAATATCTTCCAGCCAACCAAAATGTAACAAAAAACCTTACCTTCAAAATTGATCGAGATATGCTGCGATTGGTGTACTAATATAGTGCCCTATGCACCTTAGGTGCTGAAAGGGAATGATGATGAACCCTCCTGTGCCTGATGGGGATATCTAGGGTCCTCCAGATCGCATATTTGTTCAATTCCTTTTTATTAATCATATTTATTAAATTTTTGCATAGTCCTACAGCATAATGTTAAGAATGCATCAAAAATATCAAAAAAAATACTGGCCAAATTCTTTCATAAATAATTCACATTTGTCTTTGCTTTCCCCCCGCGCAAACAACGAGCATTGCAATTCATTTACTCCGCAGTTTAGTAATCTTCGATACTTCGGTTAGTTAGCACGTGCGCCTCTCCACTCTCAACCCCCCGCCGAACCACCCCGCTAACTGGTGGCGTGACAAATCAGTGTTATTCAAAACGTAGCAGCGAGAGAAGTGTGCTACCATATAGAATACTCTCGCAACAGTATTTTATGAAAAAATGTATGAATTGCAAATATTATGAACCAGTTTTATAAACCTACCATGATAATCATAACAATATTTTTTTAAAGTAGTAATTATAGCATATAGGGTATTCGTGGTACCCCCTCAGGCACTTGCAGATTTTTTTCACCTTCAGGCTTGGAAAGGTTAATAAAATATTGATTATTTTGAAACCATATAAAAAAGAGTCAGGTGTACTTTATTTTCATCTAAACAATTTAATTTGCAGTGATGTGGGAAATTGGCCACAAATATTTTTTTATATTTTATTCAGATAAAAAAAAAAGATTACCACTAAATACAATTTTTTACATTAATTAAATGCAATTTTTTACATTAATCAGCGTTAGTCAGCGTGTTTGTTTACCATGCAAGAGATTCAGGTTCCCAGCATGCTTGGCATGAAAATATTTATTTAAAAATTTGTTTTCACACTAGAATATTTCTTAGACTGACACCTGAAGCGTAAAACTTAATCATCTTACCTTCATGTAACAAAAATGATCAAGATACACTTCCGATCGGTGTACCAATGTAGTATCCTATGCACAACTAGGTGCGGAAAGGGAATGATGATGATGATGAAGAAAATAATTTTTATTTCCAATTGGCCGTTGCACTGAACTTCCTCATTGTACTGGATTTCACTTTTAAATGTCAGAGACACTCGCCGACCTGAACTCGTGACTTCAAGAGCGGCGTAATTTTGAAGTTTCGGTGGGGATTTTTAATATTTAAAAATTCATTGCCATGATAATACGATAATAAAAAAAAAACAATTATGGCCTAGTTTGACAGTATATTGACAAATATTATTTAAAAACTTTGATCTGCGTCATTCATTCATTAATCGCTGCAATGATTTCCAGGAAAACGACAAGAAGAAACCTGCCAAGCGACCAGCTCCCAAGAAGTCTGCCCCCAAGGCCAAGAAGGCCAAGGCTGACTCCAGCGAAGATGGAGAGGAATCTAAAGACTCTGCAGCGTCGGAGGAGGAGGAGTTCGAAGCCAAGAAACCCATTCCCAAGAAAAAGGCGCCAGCCAAAAAGAAGGGGAAAGGATCGGAATCAGATTCAGACTCCGATTGGGGCAAGACAGAAAAACCTAAGAAGGCGGCAGCAGCTGGTGTGAGTATAAATCATTGTCTTAGTGGAGAAAAGACTCCTGGCTTTTTTCAATAAACTTTCAATTATTTGTGGCGAGCAGAGATTTTTTTAATAGGTAATCTGCCAAAAATTTTCATAATTTGTACCTGCATGGTTAGGTTAGGTTAGGATACAAGTACTTATATGTAAATGGCTATTTTTCTGTGGTTCTGTGAACATCATCTCAGCTTCAGCTGTTGACAACAGAAGATTATTACCAATAATCTATCAAATCAACTCATCAGCAATTATTATTAACTTTTCGATATTTGTAGCAATACTCTACACTATTTTAATATAATTTTTGTACAAAAGTTTATTAAATAATATCACAATGACATTCAATAGGTACTATTTTCATTTTAATTGAGATGTCAACACCAAGCACCGTGCTGATTACCTGATTGCTTCTACTAATGAACGAATTCTAGTATTAAACTCTCTTCGTTTTCAGGGTCGCGGAAAGGGCGGTGGTTACACACGGGCTTACAAACTTTCTCCCCAGCTGGCCGCACTCATGGGTAAGGACTCCATGGCTCGCCACGAAGTGGTCAAGAGAGTGTGGGCCATCATCAAAGAGAAGAATCTGTACGACCCCGGCAACAAGCAGTTTGCCATCTGCGACGATGAACTTTACAAAGTCATGGGCGTCAAGCGCTTCCGTACATTCGGAATGATGAAGTATCTCAAATCTCACTTCCACGACTAATCTCCCCAGCCATTTCTCCATTTGCTGCTATTTGGCGGTATTTCGAATACTGAAAATCGTGATATTAAAACTGAACACGTCTTAACTCGTGTTGTGTTATTTTGACGTGTTTCTGTATAATGGAACATGCATTTTTAATTAGTTATTATATATTTACAAATAATGTGAATATTTCAGTGTCTAATTAATCAATCCGTAAATGTCGTTTTTACAAATTCATCCGAATTGAAGTAATTATAAAAAATCTCAACTGTTGCTATTTTAATTTACTAAGTTTTTTTTTTTTGTATGAATGCGTATTAATTCCTTCACTCTTTCGTCGATCCAAATCTCTGTTGTTTATTTTCTTACATGTATGAGGACATTATTATAAAGTGTCACCACCTAAATTGCTATGACAGTGTTTTAAATGTAGTTGTCACCATATTACTAAATTTCTTAGATTTTCACGGCCATTGATATGCACATTGACTTGCAGTGTGACGTTCGTGTTATTTTCTGGCTTCAGAAGGCATTACAGCGTCCATCATCAGGGTTGATGTAAATGGATCCGAAACATCGGAAAAGAATGCAAATGACACACGCCACGCCATAATAGTCCAGAAAAAATCATTGGACAGATGACTGTTCAACTTTATGACCACAGTCCATGATCAATCGTCGGCCTGCGCTAAGTGTCACATAGCGATCCAAACATTTTTAATGGCAACGGTGATACCCTGACTAACAAGAACATACAAAACAATTTTAAAAAATTTACATAGGATTAAATATTTTTGATTCAATATTTAACAGAAATTAATTGTGCAAAAGACTCCTTGGTTTTTATTACTGTAAAAAATCTAATTAAATAAACATTTTTAAAACGAATTGAAGTCATAGCATTTTCATTGGAACCATCAAAACATTTAAGTAATCCGATTTCTGATTCATAAATTTCATATGTAATCATACAATTTTTTTAAACCATTTGACAATCATTTGAGCTGTCATTTACAAACAGATTTTTCATTTTTTTTTCTTTCATTTTAAAATACCTTTCGAGGTTAACAGCGAATTTTCACAAGTCAGTTGTGAGATCAGTCATCTATAACTATCCTAAATTTGTTGTAAGTTGTATTTTTAAAGTGGAACACTGCGATGCACCTTATTAATGTAGAATGCTATTGTATTGTAATTTTATTTTTAAATTTTTTGTGAGCGGTGATTTTAGATAAAGATACATTATATTGTCATTGAAATCAAAATAGGTTGCATATAAAAATAATTTTGACATTCAAATTTTTCATCTTTTACACTGTGCCAAATGGTTTTTGTTAACTGCTGTTGCACCTAAATATTTCAAATCAATTTGAATTGTTTGTATTGTAATTCAAAAGCATTTTTACTTGAAGTATTGTTGCAAAATTCTGTGTTAGATTTGATTTTTATCTGGATATATGAGAATAATGTACTCGTATTTCACAGATGAATTTTTAAATTAATACTGTCGATTGAAGCTTTTCCATTTAGATCAAATAGATTTTTTATGACAGTAATGATCTGATTCCATACAAATTTTAATCTACCTAAAAATAACTCGTAAAAACAAAAGTATTAATTTTATAAAAGCACATTTTTTTATTCAAAATTTATTGTTATAATAAAGTTAAAATTCTTTGACTGTGTTTTCTTTCATTTGCAATAGGATATTTTCATAAATCAGGAATTATGTTGACAGTATAATAAATATCTAGAGCGGATTTTTACGATTCTAATGATATACCTGAAATATGATATACCTTTCAATGTAAAAAAAACATTTATTCATAATTTTCCATAATGAAAAACAAGCACTTTGAGAATGCCCACAGTGCGCCTCTAACAAACATTGCCTACAAGTATGGTGAGGTAACGTAATACGTGCCATTTTTCCCATAGGGTGCAAAATGTCTCATTTTCAGGTTATTCAAAATATGCGTATTTTAAACACCAGGAAAAATTATACTGTTACCGTCGTAAATTTTCACTTATTTAAAAATGATAATTTAAATCAATGTGAAATGACCATATTAGTGAATTCGCATATTAATATTTATCGGTAAGGTTTGATACCAGTTTTCAGCTCTTCGTAATATGTACAATGTTATTTTCATTGCAAAATAATCGAAAACAACATTTATTACAGCAAATATTTTTTTTGTGTTTTTTAAATAAAAAACATTTTTTCAAGTCAATTATTTTACCCTATATAAAAAACCTATTTGACTGCAACTAGTCAACTTTTGACAGTCTAATTATTAATTTAGTATAGCTTTACGTAGGTTTTTAATTACAAATATCGAGTAAAAAGAAATATTGACCCTTATAATTACATAAATACGGCTATAATTTTGACCATAAGCATTTATTCCCGAGTGTATAGATTAAGAAAAACCACAGTCCTGTTTCAAGATAAACCATAAGTAGTAATTATCCATCTTTTTATAATAAACAAAACCATGATTTAATTGATTCGTGCTTTTATACAGTAATGAATCATTTACTACAATACGCCGTCCTTATGAAGAGAGTGACATCTCCAAAAAGTTAAATTTTGGCAAAATTAAGAAAACATAAAATGTTTCATGCCGCATTGAAATATGTGAACTTGTACTAAGTTTCATTACTTATTAACAAGGGATATTCCGCTTTTTAGTTTGGTAATTGGTTTTTACCACCTTTAAATTATTTTAAAATGTGAAAGTACAATTACTTTTTTTTTTGTGTATCTTCCTCAAAAATCACAATATGCCACTTTATTAATATGTTTGGCCCTACTGTCAAATTGGAGATGCCACTTTCTTCACAAATATGTATTACAGAATCAGAAATACAAATAATTTTTTTAAACTTTTTCTGGGACTGAGTTGAAAATAAATTGGTGTTTAAATAATTTATTTTTGGTATAAAAAAATAATATCACAATTTGATTAAAAAATTTAATTCTCAGCTTTTTAACACTAACGCTTATTTTAAAATTTACTTTATGTTTTTTCATTCTTGAAAATGCATATCATATTTTTCTTCCCACACCTAATCTAAGTTCAATACTAATAATCTAGTTTCGTAATTTTTAATATTAAGACGGCGTAAATTTGATTGTGTTCACATCCTTTTTATGCAAAACATGTTTTTTGAAACATCACAGTTTTGAGATAATTGAAATTTTATTATAGTATGTAAGTGAATGGTGTGATTTTGTGTTAGTAATAAAATGTATCAAAAATGTGAATTAATAAAAAACAAAACAAAACTATTATTTCTTTGTTATTACTTTTTAAAACATATTTTTTTCAGAAGGAAAAACAAACCCATTGATGGTTGCCAATGACAAAACACAAAAACTGATATTTAATCAATAATGCAACTAGTATAATAATTGTTTTCTTTATCTCTGGCAATTTACTTTCTATCAGAGGTGGATTTAGGGTTTTGGATTTACAAAAACATTTTTTTTAACTTTCCGAATTATAGAATGCTAAAATTATTTCATATGTGAATATCACAGTTTTGATAAGAATACAGGTCAGAAAAGAAAAGATTATTTAATGTAGAGATACTAGTTTATTATAAAGAAAAGGTCTTATAGCTAGGAAGGTCTGCATCTGAGTGTCTTGAATAATATACTTTAGTCTTCTCCGATCGCTACGTTACATGTGGCTCTGCCCACTCCCACGTCACATGGCTAGCCTAGTAGCGACGAGCGTCAACGAGTGTCTACTTCACTACAGTATGTATATAAAATTTACTAATCAGTTAGTACTACCTCGAGATCTTAAGATGTTTACATTAATAATTCATTTTTATCCTCTTCTATCTAGGCTTGAACCATAATAAATATTCTAATGCACAATAATATGTAATATTATGTCACATCAAAGTATGTAATACACTTTTCAGGAGACTAGGCTTCAATAATTATAAGAAAATTGAACGGAATAAGAAATTCTATTAAATTTTTCGACAATACTCGCTCACAATATATGTATTATCAGTAACATTAACATGTCTGATGTTGATAGTGACTTCATTGGATAATGAAGATTTATCAGACAATGAAAAAAGGGAAAATATTCTATGATCTATGATTATGATGTATAAATAGTAAACAAATAATGTTTTTTGGATTTTTACATATTATTATAGTGCAAAAGCAAATAAGGATAACCAAATAGTAAAAATCTCTGGTTTGGTTGACTGTTAGAGGTTGTCATTGACATACTTCGCTTCACATATGGCTACACTGATGATTGAAGATCAAATAAATATGAGCACGCAAAACCAAAAATTATGATTTTCATTTAGAACGGGGCTGTCCGAACCAGATATGATCCCGGGCCAATCCAAATAACTAAATAGATTGGAGCCGCAGAAGCAAACATTTCAACTTTTTGAAGAAAAAATAAAATTACAGGAATGGAAATAAATGAATGAACAGTAGGGGTGAGCTCGCGGAACCACAACTCTCGTCACCTTGAACGACAAGTGGTAGCACAATAGTCGATGAGCATCGGCTTTTGGACCAATTGAGTGAAGCGCTGGTAAAGTTGACGTCACGTCCATCTGACAAAGATAACAAAACGCAAAAAAATACACAGTTCGGGAATTCCCCTAATAATAGTAACCGAATACTTGTTGCCATGTGAATAAATACTTGAATAATTTATTTGGGATACCATAAAAATAAAAAAAGGTTCGACAAAACAAATTTTGTAAAAGGAAAATTTTCATATTTGCGGTAGATCAGAAACACGTCGCGGGCCGCAGAGACATAAGTCTCATTCCCTTTCCGCACCTAGTGGTGCATAGGGCACTCCATTGTTATACCAATCGCAGCGTATCTTGATCATTTTTTGTTACATGAAGGTAAGATGATCAGTCTTACGCTTCAGGTACCAGTCCAGGGACTATGAAATATTCTGATGTGAAAACACCCTTTAAAATAAATATTTCATATCAACCATGTCGAGAATCGAACCCGAGACCTCTCGCATGGTAGGCAAACGCGCTGACCATTACACCACGAGGCTCATGCAGACAGCTTTAATTAGATTACCCTTTATTAGATTTAGGACCTCAAAACACTTAATAGTTGAATTGATCAAACCGTATTAGTTTTTTTATTTTTTTAAACAGTTTTATAATGTCGAACTATGAAATGTCAATTATAAAACTGTCATTTATTATTATGATTATTTGATGTCATTTGACATTTGATCATCAGTGTAGCAATATACGAAGAAAAGTGTAGTCACATACAAAAAATACAAATCCATAAATTAACTCCCACGAGAGGATTCAGAATAGCAACCCAAAACTTAGCAGTCAAATAATCAACAAAAGTTTACCTATTGTGATAAAGAAAATACATAATTTGTATAATGGCGATGTTATGCCTATTCAAAACACCATGGGCTGAGTTTCCCACTGACAGTTTTGTGTTTGCCCATCCAAACTTCCTCTATTCCTCATCTTACAAAAATCTATTAACAGTTATGTACTTAGAAATTCGTGATTAATTATGCCACTGTCCAACAAAAATCCCCCCCTGGTTGCTATAACAACTTTTTTCTAATGATTGTTTCCATGTCAAACTGTTTGTTGAATCTATCACTCAAATCAACTCAAATTTGTAATTTCTTAATTTCGTCTTGAAAATTTATCATCATGTCGGACAATATTGAATTAAACATATCCAGTATTCTGAATGAGGTGTCTCTTGAAAATTCGGAAGCTGATGAAGATTTTTTAAAGTACTTCATTCACCTCACTGCACTAAATCCAGAATCGGGAAAAAATAATAAGTCTGATAACGTCTTAAAAAACGACTTCAAGGATTTAGTTCTGTCTTGTATTAAAACTGCATCAGGTGAACAGTCATGTATTTTAAGAAAATATATATTTCCCTGAATATTTTTTCGTCCTTTTTCATAAGATATGTACTAATTTTTTGTTATATTTCTTTTGTGTTGTGTATTAATCATTTTTAAAAACAGGTTCTCCGCTCACAGCATTTTGTTTTTAATTTCCATTACATCATTTAAAAAAAAAAAAATTACATTTATCAGAACTTCTTTTAATACAGTGGATGCGTTCCATGCAGTACCGTGTTAAAAAATCTGTTAAATACCGAATTTATTTATACTTTTACATTGATTGTAATCTTTTTTTATACAGAATTATGTTCCCTCACATTGATAATTGAGATTACAGTATTTTCAGTTTGTCCAAATGATTATATAGAAAAGACTGGATTTCACCCTTTAGAGAGTTATTAAGTAAGTCATCAGAGTCACACAGTAAGTGGGAGTCATGACAGGTCACAAGCCCTGTAAATGCCTAGCAAGCAAGAGGTCTCGGGTTCGATTCCCGACATGATTGATATGAAATATTTATTGAAAAGGGTGTTTTCACACTAGAATATTTCATAGTCTCTGGATTGGTACCTGAAGCGTAAGACTGATCATCTTACCTTCATGTAACAAAAATAATCAAGCTACGCTGCGATTGGTGTACCAATGCAGTTCCCTAAGCACCATTACGTGCGGAAAGGGAATTATGATGATTTATTTTGATGATAATTAGATATAAGTTAATATTAGGACATTCATGTATTATGTTTGTACTACTATTTTAAGACTAAATAAAAATAAATTATTTGAAGTCGATTATGAATACTGTATTTTCACACAGTTTAACTATCTAACTTCAATATTTTATTACTTTAAAACATTTTTTTACTTATAAACATATGTGTGTTTGTGTGTGTGTATCTCAAAATCAGAAATTCCTGGTTTATCTCACCGTTGCTTTGAGCGAGCAATATATCTAATTTTTTAAAAGTAGAGTTTTTCTTATTAATCTGATTTACTTGTCCAAAACAGAAGATAGTAATGCGGCGATTCTTACTTTGATGATGCAAAATTACTACTTGAAAAACTATGATACATTTGATAATCTCATCAAAAGGAACCAAAACAAAATTAGCATATGTACTGAAGTTCTTTTGAAAGATATTACTCAGGCAAACCCTCAAACGAAAGATGAAAGAGAGAAGTTACTTCGACGAATATCTATTTATCTGGTTTTGAAATCGGGACTGGGAAATCCGGGGAACATACAGGTTCGTGCATATTTATCAATCCTTTTTATAATAGGTACCTATTTTTTATAATTAGTAAATTAATTTTTCACCTGGCAGAATCATCATAATGAGGAAGTTCAGCAGTTTTTTAATTTTTTTTTTATTTGTTAATAGACTGTTAAACTAAGTCAAAAAAAAAATTTTTTAATTTTTATATATCGCATTATCGGCGCTACGATTTTTCAAAGTTTTGTATTTGTGAAATAACTCCGCGTGTAACGTCAGAGGTTCATTTCCGCTTATTCTCATTCACTTCCCATTGGTCCAGAAGCGACAAGCAGACCGAAAATCTTCCATAGCTCTCAGATCATAGGTTGATTCACATGAACCAGTGACGTCATTTAAAGTAGTGCGTTTTATCAAAATATTTTTTATTATTTTTTCTGTACATTTTCAAGAATGCTCTAATTTTTACCCCGCGTAAGAAAACATTTTTTGTATCCAATTTCCCGTAGGGCTGAAGTTCCTTATTAGCAAAGTTACTGATATTTTTCTTGTGTGAAAAATTTCCAGGTTTTACGTGAAGGTACCGCAGCGTTAAATAGTGTTTTTACAAAGGAGGATTTAAGAAAATTTTCACAGCTGAGTAAAAATGAGAAAGAAAGTCAACTTCAAGAGTTACTGGGATATGTTTCTGGAATAAGAATATTCAACAAGGACTGTGGTAAAGGTGGTGAAAGCATTGCGGAACGTAAGATCATCCATAATTAATTATTTGTTGTTATTGTCCAAGATTTAAAAAACTCGATAATTTTATTAGTAAAAATTCTTGGTGGAAGTTCATTGGAATTTATTAAAGACAAGAACGGCTAGTGATATTTAAATCCACAAAATTGGAATATCCCTTTCCATAGTTTTGCAACGAGACTGGTATTATTACTATAAAATTAACCCTACCGGATCCGAAGGGGGTATCTATGATCCTCTAGATAGCATACTTTTTGAAAAACTTTTTGTTATTCATCAAATTCATACATTTTTTGCATAATCCTATCCCGTAATGTTAAGAATGTATCAAAATTATTATAATAATTTTCTGACGAATTTTTCAATAAAAATTCACATCTGTCTTCGCTTTCCCCCCATGCAAACAGAAAACATTACAGCTCATCACTTTACCATTTAATAATCTATGAAATATTTGGTATGCTAGCATGTGTACATTTTGTTATTTGGGTGCCAATTTCGAGCCATAACCCCAAAAAACTGAATTTTGTTCTTTACATTTTACATGCATTCCTGCTCCCAACTCCCCGCATACATCTGCGCGCTAAAACTTAACGAGATTTTCGATTAGTGTTGTTCAATATATGGCAGAGAGAGAACCGCAATGCCGTATAGTATCCTTTCGCAACAGTATTTTATGAAAAAAAAAAAATGAATTTTATGAACTCTAAATATTATGAAACAGTTTTATAAACATTACCATGACAATCATAATGCCTTAAATTTTTTTTTTGAAGTCTAAGTCTAAGTTTGTAAAATTTTAGCTTTATTATTCCTAGTATCCCCTTGGGAACTCACAAATATTTTTCACCTTCAGGCTCAGGAAGGTTAAATGTATTCATAAAAAAGCAGTAAGGGTTGATGATTTAAAATTTCATAATAGTTATTAAATTGAATTATTTTTGACTGAAAGACCTTTTTACAGAGTGCTACGGGATAAATACTAGAGTTTACACAATGTTATTTTAGGTGTAGTACAATAAGGAGATAAGCAATCTCTTTTTTCATCTTGTAATTATTCGTCTGTCATAATTTATGAATGTCAAAAATCGAGCATATCTGGTAGCAACTCGCAACGTTCGTTGCAGTTTGATGATTGTCAAATGTTGAGTAAGCCCTTCGGCATTCTTTACCTATTCTTATGTTATTTCATACATTTTCAGTTGCAACAGCTCTCCCTGATGCTGTAGAAGCCACAAGTTTAGCACTGTCTCACTGTTTGATTCGCATAATGGAGCGTGTTAATCTTTTAACAACATCCATTGACGCCTATATAATTGTTTTCCAAATCAATAAGAATATCGAAATTGAAATTCCCGAGGAAATAAATGTAACCATTGAAGAATTCAACAAGATTTCTAAGGTTCTCACTCTGTACAGGCAATATGAAGTGTTTGTAAGAAAACTAATCAACGATATGGACAAAGTAAGAGTGGACAACAAAGAATTAATTTTGAAATTTGCTGTACAGCTTTATGATTTGCATACTTTGGTTCGATATAGAACTGCCGTACCAGCAGATCAAGTGTTTGTGAGTATTTTTCCTTAAGACTAATCATAAATTATATCACTACCTTTTTCACTAATTATTATTTCACCGTCTACACTGTCTACACTGCATGAATGAATGAGCTTTGTCACTTGAAGATGCATCATAATGTAAATTTATGAAATATCTGAAACATTACTTTTTCCTCTAAATACCTACATAGTATTATTTATGAATCTATCAATAACTTTTCCTTTCAAATCAAAATTGTTGAAAAATTAATGTTTTTATTCTAAATTTTACTCATAATAATTACAGCTTCGCATTCATTTCTAATTTCCTTGTATATAAACGTATAAATAGCAGCCTGGCACATAAAACATTACTAAATAGTAAGTTTATACCTAACTAGATAATCCGTTTGGGAGTCTCTCTTTGGGTCATAATGGTGCGTTACAAATTAACCTATAACCTATAACATAGCAATATTTAGATTTAAAAATATATATTTATATATATATATATATGCTAAAAAAATATACAAAAACTGTAAGTAATAATATGGAGAACATCGATAAAAATATATATAAATAAATATAATAATGAAAACACCATAAAATATGTACCACAATTGAAAAATATAATACAGAAACACTTAAGAAAAATATTTTTAATTTATGCAGAGAAAATACGATAAAATAATAAACCATAGTCTCTCGGTAATCCAGCAGATATCGGACCGGAGAACTGCTGGATTACTGGAAATCGATAATAATAATGACTTTTCCCTTTATAATTTCTGCATTGGTTCTCTAAATACCGTCTAACTTGATCGTATGTTATAATATGAAGGTAAGGAGATTGGTCTTAAAAGAAATATTTCAGGGACAGTGAAATACTTCAGCGAAACACCACATTAAAAAAATAATATTTAATGTCAGTCCTTCCCAGCGATTGAACCCGAGACCTCAATTGAAGTTGCCGAAGGTGTCAACCACTACACTATGAGGCGAATTTATCTTCGCTTGATTTCCTGTTTTAGAATTTTTTTCCATCAAGTCAAAAATTCTCCTCCAGGGTTATGCTTTTATTTCACCCACAGAACTATATTCTTCAACATAAATAATGATAAGGAAAGTACATGATGTAAATGTGTACTTAAATAGTATATTTAACTACAAATTAATATCAGTTTAATTTGTCAATATAGCAATTCATAATGATTCCATTGCATGTTTTAGTTGTTATTCGTATGCTGAAATAGAGACCTCTCATAATCTGTCTTCATTAGAGAAATGTAGAACGGAGATAGACCTTACATGCATTTTCAAAATACTCAATGCTATAAGTGTTACCAGATGCCAAAATTTGCTATTTATCAAATCTTTTAAGAGCAACTTTGATTTTTATGCCTCAATGTCCAGCACGTGTTAAATTCATTGGACAACTAAGAGTTCTTTGGGATAGATATCTTTGTTACTAAAGACAGTGTGGGATGAAGAAGGCATGTCTTAGCTCAATGTCTTTTAATATGCAGATCATGTATTTTAAATGAACTTTATTTTATTGTCCTTGTTTGTCTTTGCAACATATATTTATGTTCAGTTTGTTCAATTTCTTGTGCTTATTTTTCTTCATGTGTTGTCAATGGCTTATATCATAAATTATACTTTATTAATGCGAATGTATATTGGTGTCATTTCAGCCATATTTTGTACAACTGTGGCTTCATTGGCAACTGATGCAAAACGACATGTTCATAATTTCAACAATCAATGATGTGATGTGGAATTTAGACACGTGGCACGAAAAGTTGCAGATTCCTCATGAGATAATCAACTCCTTACTTAACGATAGACCTGTTGTTTCTGATGCAGAAAGAATATCACAAACAGAAAATGTTAAAATAGACAAAAGAATCAACAAATGCACAGTCATTTCGCACAATTCGGAAGAATCTGATGGGATAATATTACAGGTCATAAAATAATATTTACTTTAACTTTTCAGTTATTTGTAGACAACACAATAACGAAATACACCAGAACCTTACACGGTTTAAAAATATTATGATACAAAAACCTTTTTTTTTTAAACTTTGCTTTAACAATGCATTATATAAATAATGGTATTTGGTTTTGGAATGAAGAAGTCCAGCACTACGGGAAAATTGTATACAAAAAATGTGTTTTATACATGCGGTAAAAATTAGGGCATTTAATTGTACAGCGAAGTTTTTCTAAAATGTATGAAAAAAATAATATTTATGAACTTCTTTAAATGACATCACAAGTTTTTCTAAATCAACCAATGATACTTTTGATGATGCAATGATGATTTTCTTAAGTGTTTTTTTTGTCATGTTATATGATGATTTTATTTAAGGAAACCTAAAATATGTCCAAAGAACTACAGGATTCTTTTCTCGGTCATGGATGTTCGTCTTTCTCTTATGTCTAGTTCCTAGAGTATAGATATATTTGTATGCATAGCTGTTCACGGAATCTGCAGTATTCGCCGCAAAGACCACATTTCAAAAGCTATTTTTTTTTTCAGATTCTCTCATTGTGCGTCATTTTACTTTTGGATCTCATAATATTATGTTATTGCTTAAAAAACTAAAAAAAAATAAAAAACATTATATCGTTTTTCACACTGAAATATTTTTTTTACTGCTCATTGCCATAGATCAAATTGTTTGAAATTATTTGTAGAACATTACCATGTTTTTTACTCATTTTATGATTTTTTACCAAAAAATGCCTTTTATCACGGCAGAATATTTGCTGAGTCAATTCGTCAATGGTCTAACTGTGTCTGAAATTAATTATGAATCCCTGATAAATAATTTAAATCTTCCATTACAATTTTCTTTTTATTCTTATTTAAGTTATTAAATGATATAATGGATGGCTCTGAACTGTAAAGTTTTATAAATTTTCAAATCCTACTTAAAATAACCCTCAGAGTAATAATGACTTGAGTACCTACGGCCAATTGCTTTGCTGTAAACTATAGCTAACTTCGTGAATTATAATTCCAGAATGATTTCTGTCCATATGGGCAGCTCTACAGTGATAGCGCCTTATTACTCTGAGCATTAACCAGTCTTAATGTTTTGTTTCACAGTCAACATAATAATACTAATTATTCTTCAAATTCACTAGCAACTACTGTGCAGCTGCTTGCAAACCAATAGAGTGATCATTTACATCGTTTTATTTATCCCCATTGATAATCAAATCCTGTATTCTAAATACATATTTAATTGAGGACATAATGATTAATTTGATTTTTTCTTTTTGTTTCTTATTTTTGTATATTTATGTATCCATGTAGTTCAATTTGCAACAAGAACCAGACACTTGCTTACAAGGAAGGGGAGAATAACATGTCACCTGTCCCTTTTCAGTAAGTGACGGGGTGCTAGATGCAATTGAACCCGGTCCATTATGTAAACTAAATAGGCTTTAAATTTAACAATGCATATGTTTTATTTTTAGTATTTGGGATTTTGTGCGCTCTGCCTATGCGTTGGTGCATTAATTCCAGCCAATCCAAAGTTAGGAATATGCAGTTGGACAGAAAAAAACTATGTCTTTTGTTCAGTCGATCACGGAAAGTATTTTGGGTTGAATCCTGAAAGGCAAGTTTCATTCATATAGTTTTTTTGTAGAATAAATAAATTACTTAATCAATTATAATAAAAATAACAAAGACAGGCATTGTTGCTGGTACAATTATATTAATGTGTTTTTAGGTAGGTAATGATGAAGTTCAGTGCAACAGGAAATTTAATGTAAATAATGTTTACTTACGCATGATAAAAATTAGAGCATTTAGTTGTATTGTGATGTTTCTCAAAAATACATAAAAAAGTCTACTTTGAATGACAACACTAATTCTCCAAAATCAACCAAATATTATACATTTCTGGTTACCGGGAAGCCAAACCACCTATCAGGAAAACTCACCTTAGAGAACTTGAGACATTACAAGCGGAGTAATTCCAAAATCACAACGCTCTTCAAAATCATAACACTGATAATACAATACATGAAAATACAAAAATATATTTTTTCGCTTAGTTTGATAGTCTATTAACAAGTAAAAAAATATAGAAAAACACTGAACTTCCTCATTGTTTGGAAAGAGAACATTCACGATATGTGTAGTAAGTTAGGTTAGGTTAAGCTTTTTAGAGTTTACAATATTATATTTTTTATTTTGTTGAGCAGACTGTACCATATAATTCTATCACATTTTATTCTGACTGGGATTCTCTCATTTTGTGGATTCTACTTCAAATTATTTAGTGAACTTTCTTGGTCAGTCTAATTAACCTATATATTCTTTTTCAATTAAAAATATTATTACAATTTCAAATGATCAGCTGATAAATTAATATTACACGTAAAAAATTAGCTCGTTATATTTTTTGATTAGCCTGAATTAGAATTGTATATTATAATTTTATGCCTGGATCTATACATTCTAGACCTTTAAATTTTATTTTGTTTTTCTCTATTTTATGTTTTTACATATATTTTTTTAATAGGTTTTGTTTTTATGGCACCAGCCATACATATAAATTAAAAACTCATCAAATGAACGTAGTTATACAGAAAGCAGCCAGCCATAGAAAAGTGTAATTGAGATAATAGGACTTTTCTGAAAAGAGTAAATAATCAAATCTCCACAAAAGTTGAAATGTTTTTTACTTCGGCAAATGATAAATAACGCGTGCGTGTTTTTATAAAAAATTATGTATACCACCAGATTTAATGATTTTAATGACAGCCAGATTTAATATTGAATAAAACCTCATACAGACTCTGAATGTATGAGGTGACATTAATTTTCATGACATTTTTGCATCATGAAATTTTCAGGAGGTGATTATTATAGTTTTTTGCTTGAAAGCGGCCTGGCTGTTCTAAACAGAACATAGAATTGACCTTCCTGAATTCGATAACACCAATATCTAATTTTCTCAAAATTGTGGACTGGCTCTTTGCATAACTATATTCAAATGTGGCTCCTTTTCTGAAGAAAAAAAATATGGTTGGCAAAAAACAGTAATAAAAGGGTTTTTTTAAAAGTTGAAATGTTAATTTTTTTCATTGACTAAAAATATATTTAACATTAAATGAAATCCGATTTCATTAAATATATGAACCCAGGTATCTCACATATAAGGTTTTTATTTTCTTTTTGCTTTCCTGTAAAATTCATTATTTGTTAACGAGCCATATACCCATAGAATTAATAGTACCCTCCAAATGTGTATTTTCCTTTATTATATTACATCCTATTTCATAATTAAGTGTTCTTCATACAAAACTGTATTTCTTACATAATTAACCAATTAGGATTTCATCAAACTTATATTCAATAAAAAACTAAAATCGAAGGAAAATTGATTACAAAACTAATTACTTTCTCAAATTTAACAAGGCTGATGATCATTCCTGTTAAATGATTTTCTATCGAGTACAACGAACACACAATCCGTTTACACCTAAAAATCATCATGACTTCCGTATAATTTTATAGTCAATTACAGTGTGTTTGAATTTTTAACACAAATTTCAGTTGTGTTGGCAGGCACACTAATTGGAAATGTTCTGTCATGCAGATATAAGCATAGGTTTATTATATATTTAAATAGATGGTTCAAAGACAACTAACGATAGTCGTGAGGGTCGAGATGAGAGCTATGAAGCTGGGTACTGGTCAATGAAATTATATTAGCAAAAATGTCACTATTTCATTAATTATATTTTTTTTTAATATTCTACTTGTGGCTGTTGTAACAATCATGTTAAAAAGTGGTGTTTAAATATCATTTCTAGGTACATAAAAGAAGTTCTGAATTTCGTTAGAAACAACGTGGAGCTAATCAATTTCTTACAACTTTATGATGATATTTATGCAGTTCGTAATGTGATGCCTTTGGTGATAAAATCTCCAAGTGCAGGTACTTTATTTCTTGTCAATTTACTTTTTTCAAGGTCTATTTCCAAAATAAATACTGATTAAAACAGCTGAAACCTTTATTGGTGTCTGTGAGATTCATCTGACTATTATTTCACCTAATGGAAATGCCCAAAAATACTTTTAAATGTTCACAAAAGAAATCTCAATGCTTTATTACTTTACAAACATAGGCAAAGTGAATATTACACAGTGTGTAAATGTGAAAACTTAAACCAGTTAATGACATGTCAGAACCCCTGTAAATACAAGACTTTCATATCTTCGGTTGACAGGTAAAACTCATTACAAAAAGATTTATAGCAGTGACTAATTGTCTTATGTCACACTTTATGTGTGTTGTAATGTCACACGTTCTATATTTTTAAACAATCCCTTACATGAAAAAAACCACTTAGTCCATTAAACGATCTGAAACAGCAGCATAGAATTGTTTAATTTCACACACTACAGTTTTGCAAGAGATTGCTGAAAAATATGGAACCTTGAGACATAAAATCACTATAAATCAGTATTTAATGGACTCTTGTATTGAATCAGCTGGAAGTATTCGAAATGTGGTCACACCGAAGGATGCCCTGTATACCATAGACCAATGTGTTCAATAATGCAGATGTACTTCAGAGAGCCAAAGCCAGTGGAGAATGGCTATTGCATATCAAGGTGAAAAAGATCTCATGTCCAGGTCATGTACTATGTGGAGAAATATATCGACTCCTCCAACTGATACTCCGAGGCACGGTAGATGGATGACGAGGAGTTGCGCGAAAGCAGATGTCTTGGCTGAGCAGCGTCGGGGAATGGACCAGGATAAGACAAGTTGAGGATCTGTTTCGGACAATACAACAGGAAAGCTTTTGCTGCGGTGATCGCCAATGTCTCAAAAATGTTCTCCATCTCTTTGTAATAAAAATATTTAACTCCTCTTTACTGTAAATTGAATTGTATGAATAGCATATATTTAGGTGCCTACTTTATATAATAATAATATTGATTATTTGTAGTGAGAACCGCTGAAAAGGATATACAAACTGAAACACACCCCATTCCTACTTTTATTGACAAAGAGTACAGTTGGAATATTTGGCAACACAAAAGAAGAGCAGTTCAATTGGTAAATGTGAAGTAATTATTGAAAAGAAATAATATTTTTCCAATGGCAATGAATAATAATCTTTTATTATTATGTATAAAAATCAATGGACCTCTTACAAATAACAAATCATTTTTAACAAAGTAGTTACCTTATTCTTTTTAGTACAACTTATTATATTCTTTACAATTAAAACTGTAAATAAAAAATCTAAAAACACTACTTTCACTGGATTTTTTTTTGTCAATACATCAACAAATATTTTCAATTAATATCTAGTGTTAGGGAGGAGAGGTTCAAACCCTTCAAAACTTGATTCCCATTTTCTAATAGTGAGTTATTTATAACTCGTTGAATGTGGCCCCAAAATTTAAATATTTGGGTTAATCATAAGAATGGAATTTTTTCTTTGAAAAAAAACAAGAAATGCAAAAACATTTATTTTAGATTGATTTATTTTAGTTTGGCTTTTTATAAATATGTAGTAAAAATATTAAAATATTTATTTAAAAAACATTAAAAACCTAGTAAAAGTTACTAGGTATAAATATTTATCACTTATTATAGATATTAACTTTGCCAGTTACTTCTGGAAAAAATACAGTAGTGTATTTATATTCTAGATTTTGGTATGAAATACTGTTAATGATTAAATCGACTTAGTAAATATATGTTTTCAATTCTGCATTCATTTCAATTTAGTTTTTTTCAGGCCAACATTGTTAAATGTCAAACACATTCAGTCCAAACTCAGTACAGTTATGGTCGATTGGAATTTGGCTGTCAGACGGACAATATGCGAGACAAGATGTGTCAAACAATGGCCAACGCTTCGACATCAACACCACCTGTTAAAAACTTTTTATGGGGACTCCGAGGACAGAAAGACCATGTGGAACACGTTATTGACTTGACACCACCCATTGGCAAAAAATGTCAAGAAAAAGATTTTAATTCTACCTTGCCATCTTTAGAACTGCTTGATCTAAATAATGAAAGTGGAACTAATGTCCAAAACAACACTTCAGCATCACATTCTTAAGCATTAGGCTTACCATTTTCAGAAACAAGCCTAAAACTTGAACGAATTTCCTTACTATACCTGTCTCGTGTTAGAATCGGGTTGTGGTCCTGTGGCTAGTGTCTCGGACTCACGGACCAAAGGTCCGTGGTTCGAATCCTACTTTACCCTAACTTGATTTCTATTTTCTAATAGTGAGTTATTTACAACTCTTTGAAAATGGCCCTCAAAATTAAATATTTGGGTAAATCATAAGAATGCAAATATTTCTTTTAATAAACAAAAAAAATAATAAAAAAAATTGATTATCTCAGTAACGAGATTGAATCCCAGAATTGGGACTTGATAGTATAAATAGGACGTATTAATATAAATAGGAAGTTCAGTGGTAATTTCAAAAAATACATATATTTGTTAATAAATATAAAACTAAGCTAATTTTTTTAAACATATTTTCATGTATTGTATTATCAACGCTGTGATTTATAATTTTAAAATTGCCAGTGACGTCATGAGTTGTCGTCGGTGAGTTGACATTTAAAAGTAAAATCCCGTAGCTGTCGAAATACACTAAATGTTGAAAAAAATGGCTGTCTAGAAACTGGAAATCTATCACAACATATAACAACGCTATAATTGATTGGTTGTTGTTAACAAGAACCAGTAACGATTCAAAGCAGTTCATTTTTATTAATTTTTTTGTACATTTTTGAGAAACTTTGTAATTCAATTAAATGCTCTAATTTTTACCACGTTTAAGAAAACATTTTTATATCTAATTTTCCGTAGCACTGAATTTCCTCATTGCTCGCATAATTACTAAATATTGTATTTTTATATTGTGGTTATAGTAGAACACATTTGTGTATGTATTTTTTGCACCACAACAGGCCAAGAGGCCCAATTACAATGGTGAATTATACAAATCACCCAGGGTTAAGAAAATTCGCATTTTATTTATTATGATCTTACCAGAAAACAAGTCCAGATTTCTCATGAAGGAGACAAGTGTTTTAGCCACTATACAAAAGCCACATACATTTGTATTGATAGTAAAAATAATTATTTCAATTGCATGGTTTACACCATAAATAATTTATTTGTGCATACCTACCATTTGGATCTTGTAACCCATTTTCAGAATAAATATGTAGTACCGGGGTTCAAATTATATTAAAAAAATTATTGTAGTTTTATAAAACACATATTTAGTTCTTTAGACACCTGACTCGGAGAGAAGGGAACAGTCTAAAAAGACTTGTACTACTTGGAAATGTGGAAGGAAGATCACCAACTTGCTGGACCAACCAGGGGTGCTATTTTGAACTGCTCTCGGGGCATGAGAAAACAGTTTTTTTCGTGTATTTTGTATGTATATATGCGAGATAATACAGCTGCGAGAGCGTTTGAAATACCACCCCAGATCTGGACTGCGACAAACTCTTCAGAAAGTACAGAGTGCAGCCATTCCGCTTAACCAAATCCCATGTACAACTGGAGGAATATAGCAGAGAGAAGAACTAAAATGTATATTTTTTTAAAAAATAAAGTTTATATTTGAAGCACTAACTTTGTGGTTATTCATTTAGTATATTTTTTTATTCAAATTGATTCACATATTAATATTTCAGTGATGCAAACTAAGCATTTTAAAATGCATCAGGTTCTATTCAAAATAGAATTGATTGATCCTACCTGCATGTGAATTTAAAAATATATATATACCATCATACTTACAAGTCTATTTTTCGAATTTGAATTTGCATTTATGTACATATTTTTTTAGAATTTTCAAATTTTTAAGTTAGGTATGTTTAACTTTTTATTAAAAAAATATTTTTGCTACTTTGTGTGTTTTTTTATACTTTAATTTATGATTTGTACATTGCATAATTGTTATTGCGTCTTTTCATCAAATAAAAATCTGATTCAAAAAATGTTTTATTAATAATATGAAATGTTTTATTAATAATGTAAAAAAACATTTATTTTTTTTTTGGCAAAGTTGTTTTCCAAACAAAAGTTTGATCAGAAACAGTTTTTGATCGGTTATGTTTTTATGGAACGACACTGTAACAAAATGCATAGACAAAGATCAATTGTCAAACGAACAAAATATTTGAGAACGTCAAGCCATTCTCTGGTGAAGTCAAAACTCAAAACTTCAAAACAGTCTTAATGAAATAAGCAAATAAGTATTAATATTAAAAAGACCTTTAATATGACTACGTCCGAAAAATCTGACTGTAATTTCTGAATTTATTATGGCATCGCTATCGTTTTTATTTATTTATTGGATTTCTAAAGGTTTGTTTATTTTCAGCGAGTTCCGAATCGAGTTTACTTGTGATCGTCATTGATACAAATCCTTACCAAAATTTTATACAAGACAAGCCAAGATTGCTAGTGCACTGCCTTGATTCCGTAATCGCTTTTGCGAATTCTCATTTGATGCAAAAAGCTCAAAATAATATCGCTATATTAGGATGCCATCAACACAAAAGGTAGCGGCCTTTTTAAGGTTATGTTTTTAATTCCGAAATATCCTATGTTTGTGAGTTATTAGACGTATTTCTTTTGTTTTTCAGCGAATATATGTTTCCAAGCCCAGGGAAGCCTCTCGATATAAGGCAAATCGATGGACAATATGAAATGTTTACTTTAGTAGAAAAAACAGTTAAACAAAGGTATGCTCTGTTTTTATATATATATATTCATACCGAATCATAATCAATACGTTGTTTAATATTTTGGGCAGTATTTAAAGGAACTGTGATTTGGTATGTAATAACACTATAACGCAATAGCATAACAGGCACTGTGGCATAGTTGGGTACATGATCAACTATAAAACTGGCATCGCGGGTTCGATTTCCCCCAGAGTGTTGAGTTTTTTTTCAGGTAATCGATGCATCTCGATACTGGCTTTAAATATTTATATAAGAAAAACAAATTGCCACGTGTGGTGAATATCGTCTTTTGAAAAAACGATCCTCAATTGGTCTGGGTGTTGTGGTGTATTTTTCATAACTCACTTCCATATCCTCTTTCCCACCTGCTGATGAGTCTCTGAAATAGAGGCTTTGCTAGTTATTCCAATAAATATATATTTTTTCAATGTTTCCTAAAACAATTGTTTAAGTGGTCAATTATTTTTGTAAATAATTGTAATTTTTATTCTCTTGGTTTTAATCTCATAATTTTTTAAAATATATTTTCACCATCATAAACATTTAATTGATTTTTTCTTAATTATTGTAGATTAGGCGAACTAGTTCGGATGTATGAAGATAAAGCAGATTCTACACCAGGAGAATCTTTGCTAGCAGGAACTATTGCCATGGCTCTCTGTTACATTGCTAGGGTAATTTATTGACTTATTTATTTTATTAGTATTTATTTTTAATAAAAAATTTCAAAGATTTTTTTTAACACCTGTGCTTTTTGGCGCAATGCCTACTGTACTTGAAAATTTTATTTTGTGCAATCTGAAATGAAGGTTATATTTTTAAATTGTTGTATTACAATTTCTCACATGAGGGAGACGCCTTTTTGCAACATAAAATCTACCCGCAGGTAGATAATTATTCTACATAGCAGATGTACACCTTTTCTTAGAATTAAATTTACCAACTAAAAACTTGTTGTTCTGATACAATGCAACATTAGAACATTTTCAATTTATTCATTCTCGATTTAGCTTTCAAGCAGTGAACATTATTTAGAAACCGCAGTTACCAAGTTTTACTTATTCTGGAGTTTAGCTTCGAATATTGGAAATGATTTAAATTCACAAGTTGAATATTAAATAATTATATTTAGTTTTTTCATTTCATTTCATTTCATTTCATTTTTTTTGCACCACAACAGGCCAGGAGGCCCAATTACAGTGGTGAATTACATTACAGAATAACCAGGCTTGAGAAAAATCACATTTTATATTTTGTGTTCTCACCGGGAATCGAACCCGGAACCTTCCGTGCGCGAGTCAAGCGTCTTGACCACTACACCACGGAGGTTGAATTATTGAATTAGTTGAATTGATGCTATCAGCATCTGATTTATTTATCAAATCTTTTGGATTGGCGTATTAAAATAAACTACTACCCGCCCAATGACCTACAATGCTTGAGGTCTCAGGTTCGACTTCTGGTCGGGTCGGCATAAAATATTTATTTTATATTTATAGAAAAAAAAAGGCGGGTGGAGTGATACATGAATCCACAAATTTGAAATAACCAGTGACCAGTTTCATCGCTTTTGCAACATCTTTGAGACTGATATCTTCATTATAAAATTAAATGTATTTGTAATTGCCACTCATCTTTTATTTCTGTAATAAATTTGTATTATACTTTTATGGTTACGTTAAACATTGTCAAACATTTACTGAACCGTAAATTAAATAAATAGCCCATAATTGAAATAAGATTAAAAAAATTGCACTGAATATGATTTTAAGTATTCAAACCTCTTAGACATATAAATAAATTTACTATCATAAAATAATCTGTATAATTTAAATAGCCTATACTGTTTTATATCATATAAAATAGTTTTCAATAATATTAAGTTATCACTTTATTTCCAGTAGTTAACTGTAATCCATCCTTTATCGCCTCTATGCATGTTTTCTTGTTCAGGTATCTTGGAAAGTACAGCCTTAATGTCAAATTTTATTTAACATAAATGTAGATCTTGTGGAATGCCGTCATTACTTTAAAACACATAAAAATTGACATCCATCCTTTATATCCTTCCTGTATCCCTTATTAAAATGATAAATTATTCCAGATGAAACGCCAATTACCTCCTGGACACCGGCAAAACAGTAGAGTACTTGTGATCACAGGCAGTAGTGATACTGCAGCTCAATATATCAACTATATGAATGTTTTCTTCACAGCTCAGGTGATTATTTGATTATATAATATAATATTTTCACAAATCAGGAATAATGTTGAAAATATATTATATATTTGTAGCTAATTTTTACGATTCTAATCACATAATTATAAATGTGTAAAAAAACAAGATTCATTCATAATTTTCAGATTAAAAAATAAGAACATACAAAATGGCTCGCAGTTAGCATCACTTCACTTTGATATCACACATCATGCCCGCTGAGTGCGCTTCTAACAATCATTGGGTACACGTTTGGTACAGTAACCCAATCCGTGCCATTTGTCCCATAGGGCGCGAAACATCTTGTTCTCAGGTTGTGGTCCCGTGGCTACTGTTGCGGACTCACGTATCAGAGGTCCGAGGTTCGAACCCCTCTCTCAACTTAATTTCCATTTTCTAACAGTAAATTATGTTTTTTTTTTAAATGGCTTTAAAATTGAAATATTTGGATCATAAAAACGCATTTAAAAAATTTAAAAAAACATGCGTATTTGTTTCACTTTATCCGACGTCGCACAGAAAAAATAATACCGTTACCATCGTAATTTTTTGTTTATTTATAAATAATTATAATAAGTAACCTGAAAAGACCCTATTCTGCTATTTAATTTCTCTGGAATTGCAGAGTCTGTATCGAAAGCTATTTGAACTTTATTGACATGATTAGACACTTTGTTTATATCTATGAAATATTTTTTAATAAAAAGTATTTATGTTTTCCAGAAACAACAAGTCCTTATTGATGTTTGCTCTTTGGATAAGCATCTTAGCTTACTGCAGCAGGGATGTGACATAACGGGAGGACTGTATTTAAAAATCCCTGCACTGGAAGGTCTGCTACAATATTTACTTGTAAGAAAGCGTCTATATTATTTTCCATACAAAGAATGACCTAAGCGATATAACCATTAAATTCTGTAAAAGTTTTTCAGCTTTTCTTTTATGTGGTTTTTGCAATGAGGATGTTAAGTGCTATGGGAAATTGGATATAAAAAATATTTATATTTTCTTGCACGCTGTATCTTAAATATTTTCTTGCATGCGGTAAAAATTAGAGTATTTAAAAATGGTTTTAACAATAATAGACTACTTTGAATGACGTCATGAGTTCTTGTGCTTTACAGGAAGCCAGTTCAGCAATCAGCAGAACTCACCGTAGAGAACTTATGACGTCACTGACGGAGTAATTTCAAAATTGCAAAACTTTGAAAAATCATAGCGCTGATAATACAATACGTAAAAGTACTATAAAAGAATTTTGATTCTACTTAAATTGATAGTCTCTTAACAAATTAAAAAAACTACTGTACTTCCTAATTGAAGAGTGATTTTTCAAAGTTGCCCAAGTTGAAAAAAATGTTTTGAAAAAAACAGTTATTCATGTTTTGTCTGTTTTTATCACACCAAGTAATTTTTTTTAATGATATGTCAAAGTGCTTTTGACCCAAGTCATGCAATCAGATCAATTAAATACACTTATAGTCCTTAAAATGTAACATGATTAGAATGAGAGTTTTCAGAAAAAGTGACGACATAACTTTGTAGTAACGTCAAAGGAGTTATTTATATTGACACACGAAAAATCATTTGTATTTGGTGTGTTAATTTATTTTTTTAATACAACGCTTGAAACATAAATAAACATTAATATATAAAATCAGCTTTAAAACTAAAAAAAAACTAAACTTAACCTAATTATTAAAGACGTTCTTACAAGGTTCCATCATTTTGCTAAAACGTTAGAGATGGGACAAATCGATCGAATAAAAATATAATTCATTTGATGTTGTTCATGACAAGGGTATAAATGTCTCATTTTTTGGTGAATAATTGTGTTAAACACACTATAATAGGCTTGTTTTTGCGTTTTTTATATCAATTTTCGGAAACATAGTTTCATGATTGCATGAAATAACTGATAAAATCGATTTGATCAGTGATCAGTAATTTCCCATCACTAATGAAATCAGTTTGACAGCTGTCATTCTAATCAAGGTATATTTTAAGGACTATAGGTAATTTTCTATCATCAAAATGCTTAGAATAATAATAATTTTTGACGGCATTTTGAGAAAAAAATGTAATTTTAAAGCTGCTGTGGACTTAGTGACAGTTGGCGAACAAATTTTCTTGCTGGTTATCTAGCTTATAATATTGTGATTACAATAACATTCTTACTTTGATATTCATAAGTTTTGATGTAGAACCGTTTGAAAAATCATTATTCAATTAATTGAGCAGTGAGTCAGATACAGAGGGAAATTTTACAGAATGCAAACCTAAGTTAATTATTTTTTTTACATGTTTACTAATGAACTGAACGATCGAAATGAGCGGCTTTAAACAGTCAAGTCTTTATTTGAAAATGTTTTTTTTTTCCAGTGGGTATTCCTTCCCGAAGGTCCCGTTAGGAAGAAGTTAGTTCTACCACCGGCTGGTAGAGTGGACTACAGAGCTGCATGTTTCTGCCACAGGGAGCTTATTACTATTGGCTTCGTCTGTTCTGTTTGTCTCAGTGGTAAGTTATAACACAGTTCAACATATGTATTTGGAGATACCTGTTATGTTGGCTTTAACTTTTGACATAAAAAAAACAATATAATGATTAGCATCTCATATAGCATATGTTTTGTTTATTAATCTGAAATATGCAATGATTTAAAAATGTATCATCATGATCAAACCCTAATCTGCACCTAGTGGTGCATAGGACACAGCATTTGAAAAGTACATGCAGTGTAGATCATGTGTTACGGGAAGGTAAGGTGATCAGTCTTATGCTTCTGGTGCCAATCTAGGGACAGTGAAATATTGTAGTGTAAAAGCACCTTATAAACGAGTATCATCAGTGATCTGCAATAGCGTAACTATCAATGATTCTTTTTGGCAGGGAACTTAAAAAGCTCATGTTAGTATATTATTTGCAATTTTAATAGATAAAGATTGAGTTTTTCTACTGATATTTCTTGGTGGAACTGCATTTTAATAATAATAATAATAAAACTATGGATAAAGTTTTATTCCACTTTTATTTATAATTTTTACCAGTGACCGGGTTTTGTTGTGACCAACATTGTCAGACTGGTGGGAGACTAAACAAAATTTTATGTAATATACAAGTGCAGGCAGGGGTTGAAAATCATGATTTTATATAACTATGGGAATAAAAGAGTTTAAATTAAAATAATTTAAGTATAGAGTAATAACAATTGTATGAATTTAAGTTTTGTAAATTATATACTTTTATGAAGTTTTATATTAAAAATGTATTTGAATAGAAAAAATATCATTATTTAGAGTAAAAATAGCAATAATTTAAAACAAACAGCTCTTAGCCCCTATAACGAATTTATTGCAGTAAAACATTTTTGAAAAAAAAATAGGTTACGCGGTATTGCAGTATCACCGACGATATTTCATGTTGACTGTCCCAAGAATTGAACCAAGGACCTCAAGGTCAGGCTCAACCTACGAGGTGGGCTTTTCTCAACTCAATTTCTTTTATTAGGATTTTTACCTGATTGTAGCCTTCGAGTCAAAAACACTTGTCCAGGATTCTGGATCTATTTCACACACAGAACTGTATTCTTCATCCGCCCGTACACAGACAGATAAAAATGTACACTTGTAAGAAAATGAATAAATAATGATCTCGTTTTGCTGCCTTGTTTTAATTCTACTGATTTTTATTTTTTTATTATAGAAATAAATGACGAGTGTTACTTTAACCCACAAATTTGGAATAACCGGTGACCGGTATCATCGCTTTTGCGACATTTTCGACGCTGGAAGATGAATTTTAAATTTAATTTACCTATTTTTTTTTTTTACCAACAATCTTGAATTTTCTTAATAAATGTTATTGAATATTTGTATATTGTAAAACCAATGTTTAATTGGTGTCCTGACGAAGACACGACTACGTCTTGAAACCGATAGACAGAAAAGTCGGTAAGTGGTTATATACAAATATTTAATAACATTTAGTAAAATGTTTGACCACAAAGTTAATGCTTTAAATATTAATAATATTGAATTTTCTTTTTCAGTTTTCTGCAAATTTAGCCCCATCTGCACAACCTGCCAGTAAGTTACCATTTTTTACTTACATTTACAAAAAAAACTGGTAGAGACCAGTTTCAGCTGGAGAATTTGTTTAATTTAATAACGGTAATTTGGCGCGAATGGGGACAATCACTAAGAACAAGTTTGAAATCATATTACTCCATTTTGTCTAGAGTTTACAACTTGATCTATGTTTATTTTCAAAATACGATGCATTTTCTTATCTGGAAATACCACCAACAAACTGTTGCAAAACAAAATTCTTGAATTTTTTAAGTTTGACCTATTGCAATTTAACCGGAAAAATGTAACATCATATAACTTCTCTTATAAATCTTTTAAATATCATATTAAAAATTAAAATAATCTACCTTATTGCAAAGAAAAATTTTATGCAGAGGGGTAATTTTTTGTTTGTATGCAAAAAAATGTATTAGATTATTTTTAAGTGTCAGGTATCACTTAAAAGCTAGTTTTAGGAAATCAATGAAAATTGCTATCTATATTTTTAAGTGATATTTGCATTTTTTTTTTCATTTTATTTTTTATTTATTTCACAAATCATTATCTCCTTCCTATGTTTGTGATTATCTAAAAAAAATATAAAATTCTATTATTGATTATTTATAGTCCTTAAAATATAGCTTGATTAGAATGAAAGTTGTCAGCAAAAGTGACGACACAATTTTGTAGTAACGTCTCAAAAAATCATTCGTATCTGGCATGTTAATTATTTTTTTTAATACAATGCTTGACATATTATAAATCAACATAAATGTGTAAAATCAGCTATAAACTAAAAAAAAACTTAAATAAACCTAATTATTAATGACGTTCTTACAAGGTTACATCATTTTGCAAAAATGTTAGAGATGGGACAAATCGATCAATGTAAATTGATAGAATAAAAAAATAATTCATGTGATGTTCTTGAAAAAAAGTATAAATGTATTATTTTTTTGTGAATAATTGTCTTAAACACACTATAATAGGCTTGTTTTTGCATTTTTATATCAATTTTCGGAAACAGAGTTTCATGGTATTAGGGAGAAATTAGTTAGCTAACTAATTAATTTTGTCGTTTATCAATTTCCAGGTGAAAAAACATATTTTTTGAGATAGAAAGTAGCTTGTATCGATTGCCGGTCCTCTATCGCTTTAAAAAAAAAAATTAATATAACGAGTCAATGGTGACGTAGCATTATTATTCTGTTCACAAATCCAAAATCCTACTATAAAACCAAAATAAAAAGCAAACCAAACTAACCTAACTATGCAGGTCAATTATAGAAAATTAAAGAATTTTATTTTTGACATTCCATTTTGAAATAATGTTGCTCATCATTGAAATATTAAATATTTTTTTACTGTATTTTTTTTAAAAATTCGGGATGAAAAATAATTATCCTGTTTTATTTCTCACCTCTCCAGCTATCCCTGTGCAAAAAATATTTCAATTGGTCGCTCCGTTGAAACGTGAAGGAACCCAAACACACTTTCGCAATTATAATATTAGTATTGATGTACCCCATTGTAAAGTAAATACGGACAGAGATTTTTTTTCTCTGTGCGTAGTGATTAAATGTAGTATTGGTGAACGGTGATGTACAGAGGAATTTAAAAAAAGGTATTAAAAAATATATGTGTTCCTTAAATGGGTCGATTTATAAAATTTATTAAATTAAAACCTGTCCCTATTCACCCCAGGTTACGGTACAGTAAAACTTTTATTTATTATCACTGAATTTGAGTTTTTAAAAAATAACTTTGCTTTATCCTATTTCATTATTAATAAACAAATATCACTGAAAATAAACACGATTTTAATTTATACATGCTTTTTTCTATATACAGCAAATGCCACACTTATTCAAACCTAAATATTTTAAAACAATGTGTAGCTATAAAGATTTCTTATTTTTTTAATTATGTATAAATAGTACCTAATCACACTTTTGTTTTCAGTACTGTTTTCAAGATGGGTGGTGCTCTTCCAATCAAACCAAAGAAGAAAAAACTCAAAACATAATCCAATTTTATTTTATGGTTGTACTATTTACATGTACCTTTTTTTTACTAGTATTGATTCTAAAAAGCACATATAATTTTGTAAATGTTTACGTCAAACTCTAACTTCAAATTCACCAGATACAATAATTTCTGGTAATGATTTATCAGAAAATAATAAATAGTTTCAATTGGTAAAAATGCAATATTTACTTTATTTTACCATATTTGTCATTGTATGATGTTTTTAACATCTTTAACCCTTTTCTTGGCAATGTATCCATGATTTACTATGATTGAATTTTTTCTCTTAAACTTTTACTCAATTAAAAAAAACAAACAAACAAACCATCACGCCCTCTCCTCGTAGGGACAGGCAGGGAGAATAGAATGTCACATCACTCTGTCTTTGCATACAGACCTCGCTTCCTCTACATTCATACATTTTCTCATGCATGCATGCCAATTATTTCTAATCTTGACATGTTCATCTTCAAGTATTTGATGGACTTGATCGTGCCATGTCTTTCTCATTTTCTGCAGCCATTAACATTTTCATCATAGATCCTTTTAGCCGTTCTTTCAATGTCCATTCGCTCTACATGTCCAAACCAACGCAGCACCCCTTTCTTGATTCTGTCGATAATGCATGTCTCAGCCTTACATAGTTCACAGATCTCGATATTTGTGCGCCTACCATACATAGTTTTACGGCACATTCGCCTGAAAGATCGCATTTTGACAATTAAAACAGCTTTCAGTTAAAACTGCTTTACCACATTTTCCAAACTTTAAGGTCAAACACCATACTAGAGTGGCACGTGATGTTTTGGTAACTTGCAAATCTAATTGACCAAAACTCGATAGGCTAACATGTCAGGGCAGTTCTAACTAACTTCTGGTTTTCAACAAGAGCGGTTCTAACTAACTTTTGGTTTTTAAAAAGAATAGAACCCAACAAAATATTGAAACACAATGTGTAACGAGTGTTAACTTCAGGGTAACTCAAAGAAGAACTGCTTTTTTCATAGGCATTTTACAGTATTGAGCCCCAGGTTTTTGAACATGTTGGACCCTGACATAAAGATCTCTGTCTGTTGCAATGTATATAAGAATATGGTGAGCAGATGGATTAAATGTAGACCTTTGATTGATGACCTTTGATATCGCGTGAATTGTTTCTTTGACATATTATTTTGTCTATTTTAATTATATCTCGTTACTTTTTATATTTGGTAATTTATACATATGTTTTAATTTTTATTGTTATTAGTATTGATTTTAATTGTTTTAAAATCATCCAATGAAAAAAAACATGCAGCAAAAAGGTCCTGAAACAAAGAACCTCCGCATTGTCAAATCAGTGAAATAAATAAATTAATTATCTGAGATATAAAAGAGAAAAAAAAATCATCAATAAAAATATTTAATATGTTGCTATGAATGACTTAAAAATATTTTCCAATGAAAATTTAATAATTTTTTTGTTGAAAAATCGCTTGGGATTTCTCACCTTACTGTATGTAAAATAGGGTCGAACTAAAAGGATTAAAAATATAAAAAGTTAAGTTATAAAAAACACTCTTAGAAAAGTCTTAATTAGCTTCTAAAAAATATTTTATTATTAACACATTTTTAGCTATAAAACATTGGGCACATTTGAGGAAAGAGAAGATAACCGATGCATATTATGAAATACGTATCTCAAAAGTAATCTATTAATGTTAATAAATTCTGTGGCTTGAATCTAAAAGGGCCAATGTCAGATATCATATTTGTCTTGCCACCATTTTGTAGAGGGTCAATGTCAGTTGAAAAACTTGTTTATTTAACTATTTTATACACACACATATGTGTCGTAATGTTTTCTATAATTATTTGTTATCAAAGATGTCTAACAGTTCATTATAATGCCACAAAATTGCTAAATAATTACTCTGGTCCTTATAGATCCAAGCCACAGAACTATTGAAAGCTTTTTATTTTAAAGGAATAAATAAAATTACTTTGTTTTATGAACCACTTATTTATTGTCACAACCGACTAGTTTCGGCAACTCACGTTGCCCTCTTCAGGGTTATATAATAACTAAATATACATGCGTAAAAGAAACAGTGAACAGAGGGTGTCGATACCACTGTTCACTGTTTTTTTTACGCATGTATATTTATTTATTATATAACCCTGAAGAGGGTAACGTGAGTTGCCGAAACTAGTCGGTTGTGACAGTAAATAAGTGGTTCATAAAACAAAGTAATTTAATTTATTCCTTAAAATATAACAATGAACTACAAAGTTAGTGCTACAAACATCCAAAATACTATTTATAGCTCATTTAGAAAGCATTTCTGTCAATGAATTACTACTCAATTTCATCACTTACATTTAAATAATAATTTTATCAATGTTTCATATCTTTAGTAACAATCTCTATCATGATAATTATTAAGATTACATGAATAATAAAGCAAAATACGCATTTAATTCAATAATATGTCATCATTTAAATAAATACCACAGATATCATAAAAATAAATACAGAAATTACTTCATTTTTAAATGACTTACTTTGCATTCTAATTCACTAAGTTAGAATTTTCATACTGGTGGTGATCATTCCAGCAAAATTAAATCATATAATAAAATCGGGCAAAAAAATGTTTAAGAGGCAAGTTTCTTTCTTTCTAAATCCCGAATACTTTTATCGTGCACCTCAAATACCTTTTTCAAAAAATTGTTAAGGGAAATGCAGCATTTGCTATTTCTTAGATACATCTAGTATAGGAATAACGTGTCTATTTATTTTACGACATTAGTAGCTCTGCTCTACTTAAATTAATTATGTAGCTGTGAAAATTATGTGAATTTTATTCTAACCCCAATTTTTTTTTTAAGAATTCTTACATTTCTTATAACAATTTGAAAATAAATTAATGAGCCAAATTCGTATGTAATGTTGTGTTCATAGAATTAAGAATAATCCAGAAACCGCATACAAGCATCAAACAGAAGGCGACTAAACTGCTCATAAATAAGTATTTTTACATTTTGACTCATTAGTTTCTTTGTAGACGTCGCTCAGTACACAACTCCTGATTTTAATTCAACTGTGCCGTGTTGTGTCCTTTTAAAATGTAGAAATACTGCTATGATCTTAAAGAAACAAGATGGGATCACATTTCATGTGTAATTAGCAAATGAATGTGCCAGTAGCAAATACATTACTTAAAAATTTAATTATTTTTCCATATGTCAGATTGTCGAAGAAATCAAAATGGACATTTCGTTAGTGTTGCCAGGGTAGTAAATTTTTTTACCCTACTTTGCTCATCTAATGAGAGAACTAATGAAAATTGGACCTCGGATTAAACAACTCTGGTGGACATTTGACCGACATTATCTTTAAAACATCAAATATTATTTATCATGGTATAAAAATATCCGTTTTATGTAAAATAAAATTTGTGTTATATTTTAAGTTCAAAGTTCATCAATTCAATTACTCTTATTGAATGACCCTTTACTTATCTACTCTGTTGTGTCAATCAATATTTCCGCGTGCACAATAAAATTTTAGAGAAATTAACAGATTGCTTTTTTTTTTTTTAACCTTACATTTGTGTTATGATTATATTTTTTCCCATCGTGCAACATTACGCGGCGACATCACAAATGCGCGCGGCGAAAGTGGGACATAGTGGGGGGTTTTTTGGACACAGTCCAATGTATTCAAATATGATTCTACGTTCCTTCTGGACTATTCTTAATTCTATGGTTGTGTTATTAAAAAAAACTTTTTCCACCTTATTTTTTTAATAAATTATCACGTTTTTATGTATGTAAATAGTAAGTCTTAGAAGAAATTTAACAGCACTTGTATAACAATGCATTTCAATTAAAATGATGTTTCTTTTAAAACAACCTTGAACACATTTTCAATTTCTCTATCCATGTCAGTTTTGTCATTTGAATCAAATTCAGAACTATTTCTATCTTTTCTTCGTTCTTTTTCACTACTGGATCGTGTCATGTAGGTACTTTTTTCACTAACTCCCGTGAACGTCGAATCGGGGTGCTGTGATTGGTGCAGATCTAAGTTATCCATAGATCTATTAGTGTTGCCATTGTGCAGATTATGCATATAAGATTTTCCATGGACATGGTACTCAATCTTAGTTTTTTCTTCTCGTGTCTGAAAGATAAGAGATTTGTTATTATTCTAAAGGATGAAGGAAAAACCTAAAGTAAATGTTTGCCAAGATACACATGTTTACAATGTCTACAAAAATAAATAATTTGATAAGGAATGACTGTATACTGGCTATATTTTACTCATGATCTCATAATTCAATATTTGGGAAGTAATATTAAATTAAAAAAATAAACCTATGAAAGAAAAATAAATCATAATATGATGTAAAGAAATATATAATAAATTTATGTTTATTTGTAGTACAACATTTTATGTTATTCAATATTTGTATGTAACCACTTACCGACTTTTCTCTTTCTACTGGTTTCGAGACATACCCGTCTCTTTGTCAGGACACTATAATTTCAATATAGCCCATTATACGATGTTCGATTGTAATGGTCATCCTGTACCTATTAAACTCACGCTCCTCCCTTCATCCCCTCCCTGTTTTTTCAACTATTTCTCCCACAACATGAAATATTTTCATAACCTAATCAGTGCATGTAACGATAGCTTATTAAAATGCACGGCATGTTGGTTTTGTATTTTTGTGCAACAACTATGGTGATGGTGTAAAATGGGTTTTGCATGTTGGTTTTATTCATGTCCTGATGAAGAGACGGGTACGCCTCGAAACCGGTAGATACAGAAAAGTCGATAAGTGGGGTTATACACAAATATTTAATGATGTTAATTTTTTAAAAAGCCAATCGGCTTTTTATTGTTACGTTATGGGCTCATTATTATGCTGATGATACCCAAATATACTTTTTCTGCAAGCCGATGGATAAAGACAATTTACAATTAGCCATCTCTCAGTGTATAGGTAAAATAGGTGACTGGATGGCTGAAAATCGACTTATCCTTAATCCATCTAAGACCGAAAACCTTTGGGTTGCAACACCAAGAAGTTATATGTTAACAGATTCCTCTTTAAACACTGGACCTTCTATTATTCCTAATGTCGAGCTTTTAGGCGTTCATATTGACGTTGAACTTTCGCTTGAAAGACAAATCAGCAAGACAGTCAGCGCATGTTTTTACCAGCTAAGGCAAATTAAGTGTATTCGAAAACATCTACCTAATGAGGCGGCCCGTCTCTTAGTGAACGCATTTGTGATATCACGAGTCGATTACTGCAATGGAATATATGCTGGCCTCCCTAAATATAAAATGGAACGATTGCAGTCGATTCTGAATGCAGCTGCTAGGCTGATCTTTGGTGTATCAAAGTACGATCATATTACACAGTTGCTTCAAAGTCTGCACTGGCTACGTTTTCCTGAAAGGGTTGAGTATAAGCTGTGTTGGTTAATGATAAAACAATGCATAACACGGCTCCTCAATACTTTAAGGAACTCTGCATTCCGGATGAGTTGGCAGATAGGCGCCTCACTCTCCGCGAAGGTGATACTACCCCAATTACGCAACCAGAGTTCCAAATTTGGTGATTGAGCTTTTGCAATGGCCGGACCTTTGGTGTGGAATGCCTTACCTTCAGAACCACGAAATTGTGCAACAGAATCGCTTTTTAGAAAAAAATTAAAAATTCATTTATTTGTGAAATCGTTTCCTGATTTCAAAAGTGCTACTGCTTAAAAGGAATACAAACAAAATACAAATGTGTATGGGTAATTTATAAAATTAGTGTGTAAGTGAATAGTAATTAAGAGTAAGCTGATAGAATTAAGTATAATGTACAGCGCCCTTGAAGTGATTATTCACGAAAACGGCGCTATAAAAATTGACAAAATTTATTATTATTATTATTATTTATCTGCTAGATTTTTTTCTAAAACATTAATAATTGTCTAACTCTTTACTTTGAATAAAACATCACGATACATAAGTAAATGGAGAATTTATCATTATTATAACAAAAAATCCCACTAGATCAAAAATAATGGTATTTATTTGAACGTGTGATTGGAGAATTATTTATTAGATAACGAGTTAATGGTTAGATAACTTATCATAAAGATTGTAATGCGTATGGTAATGAAACCTAGCAACAGATCAATTCGCATTATGTATTTATATCATATTAACTTTTAAAAGTAATTATTTCACATCTACCCTGTCAGGTATTAAGCCCAGGACCCCAAAAATAGTAGTCGAACACATCAACCACCACACAACGAAGCAGACACAGGCCTCCTACCCGAGAGCAGCGTCCACAGTCCTGGTTCTTTTTCAAACACAGAACACATGAGATGTTTAAATAATAATAATTTTTCAGAGTTTGCCAATCATCTCATAAATTCAAACCACGATATTAATAAGGATACATGAGTTAAAATTTTACATTCGAGTAATAAAAAAGGAGCAAAATTAAACAACATTGAGGTATTTCACATTAAAAAAATAATATTCCCTAATAAATTATCAAATACCTTTTCAATATAGCCCACTTTTTGATTTACAAATTAACCAATCGTCTAATATTCAACCCCTTAGCTCCTTCCCTCCCTAATCCCCACCCCTACAAACATATCGCTGAATATTATTAACCTCATTTTAGTGCATGTTGGGACATGGTGGTGTTTGCATCCCCTTTAACTCTGCATGTAATTTATGTATTTTTTCGTAAATACTTTTAATACTACGGTGATGGTAAAGGTGAAAGAGCATTTTAGTATTAGTGAGTGTCCTGATCTTCAGACGGGTACGTCTCGAAACGGTTGGATACAGATATTTACTACAGAACAGAACTTTACGTTCTTCGTTCTCCTGGACACGGAGCATTTAGCAGAGCACAGAGGTATATTATTCTTTTTGTAAAACTAATCTAAATGGGATACTAATACCCGTATGCAGAGACAAACCTTAAGGTGAGGAAAGTACATTCTATTGTCTTCACCTTCGGGTTATTCTCTGCATTTGAAATTAGAATGTACTTTCCTCACTTCAAGTTTTGTCTCTGCATACGGGTATAAGTGTTGTGATGTAAGTGTCAATATGCGGAGTGACATTTGTTTACCAATACGTAAACTATTTGGGATTTAATACTTACTTCATCTCCAAACAAATCTTTCCCTAAGGCTCCTCTAGCCTTAAGGTTTTGCTTCATCCTTCCTGAACGAGATACTGACAGCTTCCGCTTTGTATCATAAGGGGGAGAGAACTCCTTGTTTTCATCTTCAGTTGTCAAATCCGGTTTACTCTTCGAATATTTCTTTTTCTCCGATGACAAAGTTCCGTGTGAAAACAAATTCTTGAAAAACTTTGCCATTTTGTACAGCACTTTCAATACGGTGATAACAATTAATACTAGATCATCTTATCATTATCGCTTTAAGTTTTATCAATAAATTGCAAAATATGTTGATTTATTTTGCTAAATACACACTCAACATTAGAAACACCTTGCAAGAAACAAAACCATGTTTATTAGAAAAAATGACACTGTTTTTCTACTGTTATTCTCTCAATCAATTGACATTTTTCATTTTGTCTCATTTGATTTTCAATGTGCACTCATGATACGAAAGGTTTATATTGACGCAACATTATTAGGGAAAGTTTAAAAGCATTCATCCCAATACTTGTACAATGTTGAAATATAATTTTCTTCTCCGATTGATTATCTTAACACTTACAGCCACTAATTGTACCCCACAACAAAGTGTATCTGCTGACTTGTGGGGACAGGTATACTTATCATTAAATTCTCTTATCTATAGATAATAATATAATATGAAGTGCACAAATGCGAAGAAAACAATATATCCGCATGTGTTTAACTCAGGACATCTTAGAATATTTGCTCACTTTGGAGCTGTATTTGAGATAAGATATGAATATTTTATCTGTTTACAAAAATATTGATTGTAACGGGAATAATACGAGAAATACATTTTCAAATAAAAGATAATCAATCGATGATGTATGATATTGCGTAAATTTATTAATTTATTATTTAAGCTATATGCAAGGACAGAATTTTGTATGCACAGTAGAACTCCAATTATACCGGACCCCATTCGGATAAACAAAAAATAGAATTTTTCCTGACATGTGGAAATTGGGAAAAAAACTATTTTTAAAGAAAAAAAGCTTGTAATTAATTAAATGAAAAGGCAACACTTTTATATGCTAAGCGTAAGTCCATTTTTTGGTTTGTTTATTGTTTGCTGTTAACTTTTTTGAATATTATTGCAGTTATCTTCACTTAAAAAACGTGTAGATGTTAAGCAATATTCCATGCATCAAAGTTTACTGTTTTTTAAACAAAAAAAATCAAATTGAAGGATACGTACAGTTCAATTTATGACAGTTGTTAATAAAAAGAGATTTATCAGGACCTTTTAAAATTATAAATACGATTTGTTTTGATAATAAAAAATATGCCACTTTAATTTAAAGGCCAAGACACAAGCTAGCCCGGCCACAGGCATTTTATTTTTTTACACAGTTTCACACTCTTTTACTTTTAAAAAAAATTATAATTCAATTAAAAAAAAAATACTCCCAAAGTTTTATTGAATTACAGCGAAAATTAAATTACTTTGAGGTGGTTTTTAATGCATTTAAGAGTACCTTTAAACTTATTTGATCTGGGATTATGAGAGGATTTTTTAATAAAATTTCTGTAACAGACATACAGAGAATGATAAAAAAACAGTTACTGTACTTCTCATGGGATTTAAAAAAATTCAATTTGAGATTTCAATCACTATATCTTAGATATTTATTTGCCTAACTCTCCGTATAGAATTAAAGAGTTCAATCATTAGTAATATTGCTACTGTTGGAAAGATGCAGAGGGATGTTTCTAATATCTGACCCTTTTAACTACAGAATAAATAAAACACATTTATAAAACTATTGTTTTTTTATTAATTTGAAATTTTCCATGAACAAGATATACAAAATTATATGGATATAATATCAAACCAAATGTTACAAACTCACGGTGTATTTTTTTACCACATTCTGGAATATAATAATTTCTTTATATTAGGTTTCTCTAGATTATACCCAAAATTTTCACCGCAATATGTTTCTATGTGCAGTAATGTTTTGGTTGCTAAGCTGAGATTGTACTTTTTGATTATTAAACTGGATTTTTAAGTTGTAAAAATTATATTTTTACGAGTAATCAAGTCGCAAAAGTTGCATTTTGACAAGTATGTAAATAAGTTGTAAAAGTAGAATTTTGACAAGTCATTACGTAAGTTTTATTTTGTAAACGAATCCTTTTAATAGGTAATCCTAACCATGGTTATTTGTCAAATACAAACAGTCAAATCTGTTGAAGAAAATAACAGTATTAGAATGAAATTCTGAATGTTGTTATTCAAACGAAACTAGTAAACATTTTTTTAATTGAATTTTCTTCTTTACATCATTGGTGAATCTGAGTATTTTGTACATAATAAACTGTTGTTCAGATTGTGGTAGAGCATGACATTTTAAGTTTATCATTATTAGTCCTGATGATGGGTTAGAGAGAACCAAATTTAGACCTAATTCACGAGAACCTTTAAAGAATGTCTAAAACTTGCTATCTTAATCAATAACTTCCAATATAAAATACATTTTAAACACTTTTTTGTTGAAATTATAACTGAATTTTAGATCAAAATTTTTAAGGTTTGACAATTTTTTTATATGCTGTTAATATTAATTTTAAGAAAAATCAAAGAACTACATTAATTTTGTCAAGATAATTAATTAAGTTATGCTACCTTTAAATAAATAATTAATTTACTTTTGTTAAATTAGAACCAATAATTTTTTTTAGACATTAATAAAATCTTAATACATAGATATCATTAGTTGAATAATTTAAAAGATAAACTATGTATTATTTATTACATACGCATTTATATAAGTTATTTATTTTTATATTTAAGCGTAGGTGTGCAGGATATTATATTCAGGGTTATTCTGTTAAACAATTATAAAAGATGAGTTAAGTTATTGGCTATTTAAAAAGCCAGTTTTATAAAAAATCTTATAAGATATATTTATCACATAAAATAACATACTGTTAATATGTTGATCACGCGGAAAAAACCTTTGAGATAAAATTAATAGAATCAGTTAAATAATCAAATTTCTACTGTCGATTTTATTGAAATTTTCAATGTGAATTTGGGAGCAATTTTAGTGGATTTGTGATTGGTCTATTTGTATGAAAATGGACTAATTTAGTTAAAGTTGGATCAATTTAACTTTTTTTTTTTAATTAACAAAAATAGATTTGTATTAGAATGAATTCATTAGCAGTAAAGTTGGAGCTAATTAAATGGGAAATTTTCGTTTGCTCAATACAAAAAAAATTCATTCAAATTATTGACATTTCCAATTCTCCCCTTAGTAACATTCAGTAATTTGTGATTTTATATAAGCATTAAAAAAAATGCTTAATGTTGAGTGTTTTTTTTTACTGTAAAAATTAAGCAGACAATAAAATAAAATAGAATTTTAGGAGACGAATTAAGAAAAAATCTGTAGAAACGGGAAAAAATGTAAACATTGGTTGTTTGATAGCCAAATAGTAATATGAGAGTAAATACACTAGAATTTCTTTTTACACAGGGGATATGTTCCACGCAGTGCCGTGAAAAATAAGTCTATTAAAAAATAATAATGTTGGACACGTTTCCTTGTATAAAATTCATTTTGGGATTTAAAAAAGTGAATTGTTTACTATTTATTGTAGCTTAATTTTATTTCAAATGCATAACAAAATACTACAAAAAATCGTGATCGAGATTATTCACCATGAATCGGGTTGTGGTCCTATGGCTAGTGTCTCGGACTCTCTGATCAAAGGTCCGTGGTTTGAATCCCACTACCCCAATTTGATTTCCATTTTCTCTAATAGTGATTTATTTACAACTCGTTGAAAATAGCCCTCAAAATTAAATATTTGGATTAATCATAAAAATGCATTTATTTAAAATGCATAAAAATGCAATGCATTTATTTAAAAAAAAAAAAAAAAATTATAGGATAATTTAATTACTATTAAGCGTTAAATTAATGGTAATTTTTTTATTTTTTTCACTTTTGTAATGTGTTATTTCAAAATGGTGTAATAAGAGGTTCCAGTGTATTTTCTATTGAGTTATAAAGAAAAAAAAAAAACAAAATGAAGAAATTGAAATATTTTTGAAAGAGAACAACCCTGCGTATATTTAAAACTAATGTATAAGTCAAAACTATTTATAGTGATATCAAATAAATAAATGTGTAAAAATAATTTTGTATGCTTTGTAAGTCTATTCCAAATTTAAAACACATTGTTCAAATGTGTAATAGACTTTATACAAATTATTACACATTGTATAAATGAGCAATGTTCAAATAATATTAACGCATTTCTTACAGACCACCTTATTTTTGCATATAGTTACTATTCATTAAATTATTAAAAACAATTTTGTGTTGTAATAAAAAACATGGGTATTAATTTATAGATAACTTAACACAACATCGTCAGGTTTCTGACACACGTTGGTAAATACAATTTTTTTTTAAATGAGATGTCTTAAAAATATTTCATATTTTATAAATGCAAAAAAATATTTTTTTATAATATTCAACTTGCAGTTTTACGTGAATTGTTGATTTGCGATGAACTTTTAACTTTAAATGTGCAATATCTCACCAACAATAAAATGTAGTTACCAAATTGTGTGTGAAACCCGACAATGTGTACTTTTTTCCAATTTTGTAATTTTATTACTGCCTTGAATAACTTAGTATTTTGTAACATTGTCTTCTTTCTAAATGTAAGTCAGATCTTTGAATTATTTCTAGTATTATGATAAGTTTTATGTTGATTTTCATTATATTTTTTCAAAAATTCAGTTAAGTTTTGATTTTGAGCACAAATGTCATGGTATTATATATATATTTTTTTTCTACATACATGCTAATACTTGTATTTAATTTAACATGGGCTTGACATTTGGTGTAATGTATTTGTTAATTATGTTGTGATATCAAAACAAAGACGAGGAAACTGAAATTTTATTTTAAAGGTATAAATAAAATTACGTTTTATTATCACAACTGACCAGTTTCGGCAACTCACTTCGCCCTCTTCAGGGTTATACAATAACTTATTATGTAACTAATTAGAAACTAGTAGGTTGTGAATAAGTGGTTCATAAAACAAAGTAATTTTATTTATACCTTTAAAATACAACAATGAACTACAAAGTTAGTGCTACAAACATCCAAAATATGAAATTTTATTTTTAAAACATGAATTTTTATTTATCTTCTTTTGAAGAGCTGTTTTTTAAAGTTATTTTAAAACAAACTATTTAATAAAATAATTAAAAGCCAAAGAGGTGCATGTAGCTTATGTAACTAATAATCAAAATTATACAATTGAATTGTGCACAATTGTGTACAATTGAATAGGAGATCAATATACGTTTCAACAAAACTATTTTTTAATTACTTTTTCGTGTATGGTACATAAGAATGTAATCATTTTCACATTTGATATAAAAATATTCCTGTTTTATTTAATTATATTTCTAAGGTGTAAAATAGAACTATATTTGAGGATAACTTTTTAGTTGAGGAAGACATCTATGTTTGATACTGGATTGTACTTAATGGTGAGAAATTATTTAATTGCAAAACAATTATATATGTAGGTACCTACACATTGATTTTATAGTTCATTAGTCACAAATCTTCTCCGAATTATAAGCTAAAAGCTTTCAGTAACTAGCTAACTAGCTTCAGTTTCCCGTCGCGATTTTTTATCATTTTACTGATTCTATTAAATTATCGATCGGGGATTATTATATTTTTTAATGCTGCCAAACTGCGAGGAGAGGACACCGTGCAAAGTGCAAAACAAACGACAAACAGACGAGCCGAAACTCATTGACTTAAACCACGATCAACTAATCTTTCCAATCCGTGAATTTATTATCGCGGTCCGGTTCCATTGTGATCCGTCAAGTTGCTCAAGGACTTTTAATCGACGTTGATAATCTGCGATTGAGCTACTGAACTGAATCAATTCATGCGGATATAAAAAAAATCTTTTGTATTCTGTATGTACCTAAAGGAAAAGATGAGATTAAGGAAGAAAATGCAGATGTTTTTTCAGGCGTGATTTAAACAGAGGTGTGCCAGAAACATATTTTATAGTGAAAGGGAGATGGTTCCACAGTGAAGCCGCATGGACACTACGAATTAAAGGAGGAAGAATTGTGGAAGGGAATTAAGAGGGTGCTTAGAAAATAAGTATAAAGAGGTAAACCACGAACTGATAAGCGTTGAAATTTTTTACGGAGGTATTATTTATAAAAGAACCCAGAAAATACAGGCTACATGTTAGGGAAGGTTTCCTAAAAATTACTTAAGATTATTCCAAAATTAAGTGCATAAAAATACCTCAAAATTCAATAAATAGTACGAGTATATCGCAATTCCTATAGAAAAGTGTCACAACTTAAAATGTATATGTAATACATATTGTCACCCTAACTTGTAAATCTAGTAAGTCCACAAATGGTTAAAAATAATATTTTGGCGTTTTTTGTTACGACTTCAAATAATCTATATGTGTAACTTGTATAAAATAAAAAAAACCTCGCTACTAAAGTAAAAAAATTTTTTGCTCTTCCCTAAACAAGAGTAGGTTTGGGACAAGTTTTACAAGTCAGGCAGACGATATGTAGTTTCTAATAATTATTTAAGGATACTAATATGTTTTTACGGGACCTTATTATAGGCCCATGTGATAACAGAGTTAACCCTTTTAGACCTGAATTAATTCCTGTGGATACAAAAAATATTTTGTCATTTTTCGATATATACATCAAATCAGTTTAATTTTAGTGATATAAATACATACATATTGGAACATATTGGGGATACAAGTAATTAAAAATTAAACTCGCTACTTTAAAATTTTGGTAGATACGAGAGTTGGCGGCCTCCATGGTGTAGTGGTCAAGACGCTTGACTCACACACGGAAGGCTCCGGGTTCGATTCCCGGTGAGAACACAAAAATTAAATGTGATTTTTCTCAAGCCTGGGTGTTTAGTGATGTTATTTACCACTGTAATTGGGCCTCCTGGCCTGTTGTGGTGCAAAAATAAATAAATCTTACGTTTCATTTATATATGTATTATAATGGCAAAAGGGTTCAATTGAATTTATAATTTTTTTTTCTATTTTCTTATGCGGAAAATCCAGTTATTTTGACTTTGTTAATTTTTAAAGGGTGTACAAATGAATTTTTTATTATATCATTCAATCGTGTTTATTTTAACATGATATTTTCCAATCTTAAAATCTTTTGCCATATCGTCACCTACTTTGAATACAATATACGTCACTAAATGATAACATTACAGGAGACTATAAAATTTTTATAAATAAGTAATTTTGTATGAAACTTTAGTGATTTTTTTACCAAATATTATGTTTGCAAGGGTACACACTGTTTTATTCAAACTACTG